>NC_134353.1:326597124-326897124 GCF_048569485.1 Anomaloglossus baeobatrachus | reverse complement strand
TAATTTTTAAATAAGACTGATTGGGTAGGTGTGAAAGCATAGTGTCTAAAGCTGAGGTCACACGAGCGTATGGCATAAGATGCGAGAGCATCGAATGTGATATGGTAATGACCCTCGGCTCCTGCTCTCCTGCGAGCGTGGTCTGAGTGTCATGTGACTGTGACCCGATCCTGCAATCAGATCACAGCTGCGGAGGCGAGGGAGGTACTAATCTCCCCATATCCTTGTCAGCTGATGTGATTAACGCACTGCACTCCGGTGTCATTCGAATGCAGTGCGGTGTTTCAGTCGCACCCATAGACTTGTATGGGTGGGAGTGAATATGGATCGGATTACACCTGCAGCATACTGTGATTGTTTTCTCGGTCCGCTAGGGCTAAAAAAAAAAATCACAGATTGGAACAGCCCCATAGAGTAACATAGATCTGTGTGGAATGTGATTTGTTATTGCATTCCACTCGGCCCATTTAACTTGCCATGTGTCCTTACATGACCCTAACAGTGACCATCATAAAGAGGTATGGCGGGGCAAATATAACAAAGGTGACTGGTATTAAAGATGCAGAATTCAAACCTTACTCACTTGGAGGCTCAAATGCTTGGTAATTATACAGTTTATACAAAAGTTGAACTTTTTTGAAGGTGTATGTCCTATTACATCCGTGTAAAAGAAACACATCATTTCAGAAAATAAACATCATACCAACAGTAAAATATGGTGGTGGTAGTGTGATGGTCTGGGGTTGATTTGCTGCTTCAGGACCTTGAAGACTATTAGGCCATCTGTTCATGACCTCCGGCTGAAGTGCACAAGGGTTATGCATCAGGACAATGATCCAAAACACTCCAGATTAAGATTTTGTATTGGCCTTGTCAAAGTCTTGTCCTTAATCCGAATGAGATGCTGTGGCATGACCTTAAAAAGGTGGCTCATGCTCGGAATCCCTCCAATGTGGCTGAATAACATCAATTCTGGCCCAATTTCCTCAAGAGCGTTGTAAGACTCATTGCAGTTATCGCAAATGCTCGATTGCAGTTATTGCTGCTGTTATGTCCGGGTGGTGGATACTCTGGGCCGTGCACCGGACTCCTCCAGTGAGGCAACCTGGAGTTAACCCCTGTACAGTGACTGTCCGATCACCCCACCAGAGGGCCTAGATGCACGGTAGCCGGAGCACTAATGGTACAGGAACAGAGTCCTTCAGGAGACTGAGAAGAAGATGTCTCTGGGGCCACGGAGCTCCTGGGGGTAGTCCAGATGACGAGGCTCAGGTTCAGGTGCCGGGTAGCGACGTCAGGCGGGATCCAGGTCCAGCTGAACAATAGGGCAGAGGTCGCGGGTGAAGCCAAGGATCGGAGACGGGTTCAGGCTGAAGAAGATGGTGGGATCACAGCCGACAGTCACCGAAAGACTTCCTGAGTGAACCGTGGTCAGGACCGGGTTAGAGTGGCAGGACGGGCTCTGCGAAAGACACAGGGTTAATAGGATACAAGGCAAGAGGGGACCTGAACACCTAGCTTAGGGAAACACGTTGAACAGGCACCGCCCACATGGAAGGAAGGTCCTAATATACCCTGTACCTGAATTTAGCAATATCCTGTTTCTGGAACGCTGGCCCTTTAAGAGGAGGTCAATGACCGCGCATGCGTCCTAATGCGAATGCACGAAGCCCGAGTGCCAGAGACCACAGCAGGAAACAGTGCAGAGGATGCAGGAGAGCCCAACAGTGTGTCCTGGGTCGCAAGGAAACGCCGGGAGCGGGGGACAGAAAGCATGGAGGACGCAGAGTGGGAAGAGTGAGCTGTGTGGCCGTGGGCAGGAGGGCCGGGGACCGGAACGGTGAGTGAGGGACGGCGTCGGGACCCGGGGAGCGTGACAGCTGCTAAGGGTGGCCCAACCAGTTATTAGGTTTAGGGGACATTCACTTTTTCACACAGGGCCCTGTAGATTTGGATTTCTTTTTCCCTTAATAATAAAGACCTTCATTTATAAACTGCATTCTGTGTTTACTTGTGTTATCTTTACCTAATATTTAAATTCATTTGATGATTTGAAACATTTAAGTGTGCCAGACATGCAAAAGAGTAAAGGGTGCTTTACACGCTATGACATCGCTAGCGATAGCTAGCGATGTCGTGCGCGATAGCACCCGCCCCGTCATTCGTGCGACATTTGGTGATCGCTGCTGTAGCGAACATTATCGCTACGACAGCGTCACACGCACATACCTTGTCAGCGACATCGCTGTGACCGCCGAACAATCCCTCCTTCAAGGGGGAGGTGCATTCGGCGTCATAGCGACGTCACTGCGGCATCACTAAGCGGCCGCCCAATAGCAGAGGAGGGGAGGAGATGAGCGGCTGGAACATGCCGCCCACCTCCTTCCTTCCTCATTGCCGGTGGACGGCAGGTAAGGAGATGTTCATCGTTCCTGCGGTGTCACACATAGCGATGTGTGGCGCCGCAGGAACGATGAACAACATCGCAACTCACCTGACAACGATTTTTGGTAAATGAACGACGTCCCACAGACCAACGATTTTTGCCACTTTTACGCTCATTTAAGGTTGCACATAGGTCTTACACGCTGCAATGTCGCTAACGACACCGGATGTGCGTCACAAACACCATGACCCCGACGATATATCGTTAGCAATGTCGCAGCGTGTAAATGGCCCTTAAGAAATCAGGAAGGGGGCAAACACTTGTTCACATCACGGTATGTAGATTATCAATGCATCAGAGTGGTAACCATACTACTATAGTACTATTCATCCTGCATTTGTTACTGTGTGATACATCCTAATACTGTTTTTTTCCTCTGACAGCAAACTGATCCAAAAATGCATCAGCTTTAAAAACAGATCTGTTTCTCTGGTCCATGACACTCAGAGCATGGCCCATGCTCATTTTTATGGCGGATCATACTCAGCCTCTAAACTATATGGGGATCTATATAAGGTCACATTGAGACTTAAGCTGGCTTTACACACTGCGATATCGGTCCCGATATCGCTAGTGTAGGTACCCGCCCCCATCTGTTGCGCGAGACGGTGAAATCGCTGCCCGTGCCGCACAACATCGCCCGGACCTGTCACACATACTTACCTGCCCGGCGACGTCACTGTGACCGGCGAACCGCCTCCTTTCTAAGGGGGCGGTCCGTGCGGCGTCACAGCGACGTCACTGAGTGGCCGCCCAATAGCAGAGGAGGGGCGGAGCTGAGCAGGACGTAACATCCCGCCCACCTCCTTCCTTCCGCATAGCGACCGGGAGGCAGGTAAGGAGAGCTTCCTCGTTCCTGCGGTGTCATACGGAGCGATGTGTGCTGCCGCAGGAACGAGGAACAACCTCATTACTGCTGCAGTAACGATTTTTGAGAATGGACCCCCATGTCACCGATGAGCGATTTTGCACGTTTTTGCAACGATGCAAAATCGCTCATTGGTGTCACACGCAACGGCATCGCTAATGCGGCCGGATGTGCGTCACCAATTCCGTGACCCCAACGAGTTCGCATTAGCGATGTTGTAGCGTGTAAAGCCCCCTTTAAGTAAAAAATAGTACGAGTGTCATCAGTTTTTTATATTTGAATTTCGTAAGTGTTTCATCACTGATTTTCACATATAGAAAAATAAATAAATTACAAAGCTTCTTGTATTCTTACAATATTAAAATATTATTACCTAAAGATAGATTTTGGCCTGAAGTTAGATTTATGATCTGACAAGGTCAGAGTTATCACAGTGACAATGTTGGATTCATAATACCTAAATTCATGTTTTATTTTTATTCGATTTTATTTTACAGCAAAATTAATGTTAACTTGCAGCTTATTTTCCTTGATGCGAATATCAATCCATACTGGAAGGACAAAAAAAGCAAAAGATATCAAGCGTTGAAATGAATAACGGAGTTTAACCTGATCTCATAGAGATATCAGTAGAAGATTTTTTTCTCTGATTTGTATTGATCTGAGAATCTATATTTATGGAGAAAACTGAGATGACACAATCCACATTATAAGATGAATAATAGATAGAAAACGATAAATTATAACATCATTTCATCAGTGGGTCATCACAAGCCACAAGTCTGAAGGTCGAGTTGTATATCAGTGTCAAGAAAATCCTTGTCCTGAAGTAATAAATCAGAAAAGGGGATCATAGCAAATGTCACAGCATTGAGGAAGTAATACTATTTATGCGGTATGGAACATTTGTGCCTAAAAAGAAAGAAAACATTCAGAGAAGGTATAAGTGAAGATGTGATGTGTAGGTTAAGACACGGTAAACTTGTAAGAAAGAATAACTGATATGGCTTACGGAAAATAAAAAAAATAAATAGTAAAAAAAATTGAATATACAATTACATAGGAAACGTTTTAGCACTATATCACAAAGGTGTTCTTTTCAGGTAGATACTGTTGTAAAGTGTATGCGTTTTAGAAACGCTGTAGAATGTATGAAAAATACTTTGGGAAGAGATACTCTACGGAGAAATATTAATACATGTAAGACAATTTCATATTTAAATAGGTGTTCCTATTGTGTCCAAGAGCGTTCGACATACATATATACAATGTGTGCAGAATTCTTAGGCAAGTGAGTATTTTGATCACATGATAATTTTTATACATGTTGTCCTACTCCAAGCTGTATAGGCTTGAGAGCCAACTACCAATTAAGTAAATCAGGTGATGTGCATCTCTGTAATGAGGAGGGGTGTGGTGTAATGACATCAACACCCTATATAAGGGTTGCTTAATTACTAGGTAACTTCCTTTCCTTTGGCAAAATGGGTCAGAAGAGAGATTTGACAGGCTCTGAAAAGTCCACAATTGTGAGATGTTTTGCAGAGGGATGAAGCAGTCTTGAAATTGCAAAACTTTTGAAGCGTGATCACTGAACAATCAAGTGTTTCATGGCAAATAGCCAACAGGGTCGCAAGAAGCGTGTTTGGCAAAAAAGGTGCAAAATAATTGCCCATGAATTGAGGAATATCAAGCATTTGCCACCAGTTTGGCCATATTTCAGAGCTGCAACGTTAGTGGAGTATCAAAAAGCACAAGGTGTGCCATACCCAGGGACATGGCCAAGGTAAGGAAGGCTGAAAAACGACCACCTTTGAACAAGAAACATAAGATAAAACATTAAGACTGGGCCAAGAAATATCTTAAGACTCATTTTTCAAAGTTTTTATGGACTGATGAAATGAGAGTGACTCTTGATGGACCAGATGGATGGGCCAGAGGCTGGATCAGTAAAGGGCAGAGAGCTCCACTCCGACTCAGACGCCAGCAAGGTGGAGGTGGGGTACTGGTATGAGCTAGTATCATCAAAGATGAACTTGTGGGACCTTTTCGGATTGAGGATGGAGTGAAGCTCAACTCCCAGACCTATTGCCAGTTTCTGGAAGACAACTTCTTCAAGCAGTGGTACAGGAAGAAGTCGGTATCGTTCAAGAAAAACATGATTTTCATGCAGGGCAATGCTCCATCACATGCATCCAACTACTCCACTGCGTGGCTGGCCAGTAAAGGTCTTAAAGATGAAAAAATAATTACATGGCCCCCTTGATCACCTGATCTTAACCCCATAGAGAACCTGTGTTCTCTCATAAAATGTGAGATCTACAGGGAGGGAAAACAGTACACCTCTCAGAACAGTGTCTGGGAGGCTGTGGTGGCTGCTGCACACAATGTTGATCGTAAACAGATCAAGCAACTGACAGAATCTATGCATCTTAGGCTGTTGAGTGTCATCATAAAGAAAGGTGGCTATTGGTCACTAATTTTTTGGGGTTTTGTTTTTGCATGTCAGAAATGTTTATTTCTAAATTTTGTGCAGTTATATTGGTTTACCTGATGAAGTGAGATGGGAATATATTTGGTTTTTATTAAGTTGCCTAATAATTCTGCACAGTTATAGTTACCTGCAAAAACAGAGATCCTCCTAAGATAGCCAAATAAAAAAAAAAACACCCCAACTTCCAAAAATATTAAGCTTTGATATTTATGAGTCTTTTGGGTTGATTGAGAACATAGTTGTTGATCAATAATAAAATAAATCCTCAAAAATACAACTTGCCTAATAATTCTGCACACGGTGTACAGTACCTCTCAAATGTCTGGAGACACCTGTTCATGCTATGGTTTTCAATGTTTTTATTGAATTCAGACTAGAAGCATCAAAATTATAAAGAAGGAAATATGGAAACAAAGAGTAAAGAATCACTTGTGAAACAAACAAGCAAGCATGTGTTAAAACTTAGATACTTCATACTATTCCCTTCTACTCTGATATCATCTTTTTACCCCCTTGGCCTTCTCTCAAGCAGCAATATCCCAAAATGGTTTCCAGTTGACAAGTATGTCTTGTCAAGAGATCATGTGTGGAATCACCAGCCTGTAGTAAGTGTTTGCAACCATTGGGTTTGTTTTGCAGAGGAAGTGTTTGTGCGCACAGTTCCATATAGTTTTAAGCTCTATTCTACAACTGTTCTAAGCCCAAATATAGCAAGAACAATCCAGCTAAATAAAGAGAAATAACAGTCCATCATTACTTTAAGACAAGAAAGTCAATCAAGCTTGAAAATAACTAGAATCTTGAAGGTACCTCAAATACAATTATGAAAACCATCTATTGCAATGATGAAACTAGCTCTTATGTGGACTACTCCAAGAAAATAAGACCAATAATTACCTCTGCTGTTGAGGATAAGTTCATTAGAGTTACCAGCATCAAAAATTGTAAACTGACAGCATGTCAGATAACAGCCCTCATAAAATGATGCAGAGACTTCAAGCCACGTACACATCTGTCCATACGCTATTGCAAGAAGCAAGTTGAATTTGAAAAAGCTACTACCGAGGGCCACAAAAGGAGAAGACTTGTTTTGGCCAAGCAACACAAGGACTGGTCAGTAGAAGTTTAAATTGTTTTCTGTTGAGTAAAAATTAGTGATTTGGTACCAACCCCCATGTTTTTGTGAGAAGCAGAAAAGTTGAGTGGATGGTTTCTACCAGTGTGCTGTACACCATGAAGCATAGAGAGGGAGGTGTGATGGTGCTTTGCTGGTAACCCTGTTGGTGATTTATTTCAAATTTAAGGCACACTTACCAAGTATGGCTACCATAGCATTCTACAATGACATGCCATTCATTACATGTCTACTTTATATCATTAGCATTTTTGAAACATATTTTTTTGTTATGATGTTAGAAAGGTTAAAAGTTTATCAGCAATTTCAAATCTCTCAAGAACATTTTTCAAAACCATTTTTTTTAGGCATCACATCTCATTTGAGGTAACTTTGAGGGGTTTATGTGACAGAAAATGGCCAAAAGTGACACCATTCGAAAAGCTGCACCCCTCAAACTACTGAAAGCCACTTTCAAGAAGTTTATTAACTCTTTAGGTGTTTCACATCAATTAAAGCAATGTGAAAAGAAAAAATGAAATTTTCATAGAATTGTTTAACATTTGAGGATGCTGAGGATATGTAAGATGATTATGTTTTCCAATAAAACATTGCTTTGATACCAAGTTTTTAATTTTCAAAAAGGGGAAAAGGAATAAACAAATGGTACAATTTGTTATGCAATTTCTCCTGAATACGTCAATACCCCATATGTTGTTGAAAACTACTTTTAAGACAAAGTATGGGAAAGTACCAAGCAAACGGAGAAAGGGATGGGAAATCCTGTCTAGGGAAGGGGATCTGGGCCCTAGGAAAGGAGTGAATGGGATGAGCTCTTTGTCAACACCACTAGGCGCTAAAGGACACACAGTGATAGCAAACAACTTATCTCCAGTTGACTTAGGGTACCTTCACACTTTAGCGATGCAGCAGCGATCCGACCAGCAATCTGACCTGGTCAGGATCGCTGCTGCATCGCTACATGGTCGCTGGTGAGCTGTCAAACAGGCAGATCTGACCAGCGACCAGTGACCAGCCCCCAGCCAGCAGCGACGTGCAAGCGAAGCTGCGCTTGCACGGAGCCGGCGTCTGGAAGCTGCGGACACTGGTAACTAAGGTAAACATCGGGTATGGTTACCCGATGTTTACCTTAGTTATCAGCTCACACCACTTAACTTAGCATGTGCAGGGAGCAGGAGCCGGCACTGGCAGCGTGAGAGCTGCGGAGGCTGGTAACGAAGGTAAATATCGGGTAACCACCTTGGTTACCCGATGTTTACCTTGGTTACAGCTTACCGCAGGCTGTCAGACGCCGGCTCCTGCTCCCTTCACATTCAGGATTGTTGCTCTCTCGCTGTCACACACAGCAATGTGTGCTTATCAGCGGGAGAGCAACAATAAAAAAACGAACCAGGGCTGTGTGTAACGAGCAGCGATCTCACAGCAGGGGCCAGATCGCTGCTCAGTGTCACACACAGCGAGATCGCTAATGAGGTCACAAAAAACGTGACTCAGCAGCGATCTCAGTAGCGATCTCGCTGTGTGTGAAGTACCCCTTAGAGAAAGAAAATGCAACAACCACCAAAATTCTCCAGGAGTATGCAAGCCAACAAGCCAACTGTTTGCACTAAAGGCTTGATAAAGGCATATGAAGTATTACCAACACAGAGCAATAGAAATTAAAGGTTTTTAAAGACAAAGGAAGAATTGATGAACAACTGCTGACAGGCTGAGCAACTCCACAGGGTCCTAAAGGGAAGGGGATGAAAACCAAGCAGAAATAATAGAAGATCAGGGAGCAGACACTGCTGGATGACAGGCAGTCCAAAATTACTCTCTCGACATAATTATAGGGAATCTTCTGTCACGAGTTTCATCTGAATCATCATGTATTTCAGAGATTTACACATAAACCCCAGTGTAAGTGCTCAGCATAGAGTACAAGATAAATGTGAGTCAAGCTGTGATTTTGGAGAAGAAGAATGAATAAATCAACTGCTAGTCAGAATTGCTTTTATTTATTTTTTTATACCTCTTACCATCGCATTTTAGGTGATTAAACTGCTTTATTCATTAACAGAAATAAACACTTGAAATAGATCACTCAGTTTGTAACAACTTTATATAATATACTGTATGTTTTACTTTTTGTATTGAATAACTAAATAATTTAACTTTATGATGATATTCTAATTTAATCAGAAGCACTTGTAATATGTATTTCATTTTTTTATTTTGTAATTTTTTTTAAATATTAGTACAATTTTTTTAAATTTTATTTTATTTTTTTTGTCTCCCTATAGAGCTTTAATTTGTATTAGTCTGATTGCTGGTGTAATGTACTGCCATGCACAAGCATGGCAATACATTAGGCCAGTCAGTTTTACACTCACAAATCCTATGCTAGACCATGCTTCTGGCTGGGTCTAAAAGGCCACTGTACATGACAAATCCGGTGGTCATCATTTGACCTCCAGCTGCCATGACAACTCTCTGCTTCCCCCGTAATCATGTCACGGGGTGCCGGAGAGGTGAGAGAAAGAGCACCTTCCCTTTCCCAAATTTCAATATGCCACAATCGCTATTAATCAGAGCATATGGAAGATAGTAAATGGTCAACCTTAAAAGGACCTAATCCAATCAGATCCTGATGATGTTGCTGGTCAGAACCAGAGTTCCGCACCAGAATCCCGGAGTTTTCATGAGTCTGGTTGTCCTGATCCCCTTTTGACCTCCAACCGTAATAAATAATTACACTGCACAAAACCCAGCAAGCGTGGACGCTTATGCTACAGTGGGCAGTCAGGAACAGGTTAATATGGCAAACTAAACTATTCCACATTCTGATTTAAGAGGCAAAGTTTTTAACATTGACACTTTTATCGGATAGTTTGACGTCCCTTCTTCAAAGTTCTTTTAAAATATATGTTTTGCAAAAATAATGTCTAGGTCCACACACAGTACTAGATCATATGTTATTGCCATAGGACTTAACATGTGATCAAATTACACCATAGTTGCTATAGAATGGCACAGAAGCAAAATCTTTCCACTTCAGTGAAACAGATGCTTTTGGTTTCATTTGAAATAATGATTTCTGATCACTAATGAACTATAAGAACTTGTGATCTGCATGCCAGAGTACTGCGGCATCTCGTGATGCTGTATTGTTTGCAGTATACATTATTCAGTGTCATTTTGACCAGTATATTACTATAATGAGTGTTTTGAAACTTTAAATATATACATATAAATTTTACGATAACTGTTGTAACGATAATATGGGTTCATCGCAGTGGCGTAACATGAAGTTTGTGTGCCCCAATGCAAAATCTTCTACAGGGCTCCCACCTATCACAGGGTTTATAATAGTAATTGTCTTTTCATATGAACCAAAGGGACATTTTGGATCCTCAAGGCTCAAGGTCCCGGGTGCAATTGCATACCTTACACCTACTATAGCTTTGTTCCTGGTTAAGGGTTAGTACCGGTGGCCCACAGATATATCTTCGATATAGACAATACTTTTATAAAGTTTTTGTTTTTCCTTGCCCAGTTGGCTTAAAAGTGTAACTAACCTCACAAAAATAGAAAAAGAGAATCCTTAGAGTGAATTTATACACTGTAGTTAGCTGTCATCCAAACGATGGTTTGGCTGATCATTCAACTAGCACCATCTCGACCATCTCTCCCATACACAGGAGCACTTCCTCTGCCAAGTTCTCTTCTCCTCTGTTGTCTATGAGAGAGCCACTGCCAAAAATCAGTGGCAGCAGCTTATCTCTTAGAGAACAAAAGGATCAGCAGTCTGGAATCGGACATACCTGATTTTTATGTCCCCCAAACATCTGTTGAGGGACTCGTACACATTACACTGTTAGACAAATCCATAAATATTGATAGGTTCAGTCGACATTAGTCTGATGTGTATAATAGGGATTGTTTTGCAGCATATGGGGACAGGGACTGATGTCAGTGATATGTCTGTGTACAGCACTATATGAAAAGTTTTAATCCTACAGTAGATTGATAGTAATTAAATAAAAAGTTTTATTATTAAGAATTTATGTACCAAATACAGCATTTGTTTTCTTCTCTACACCTACGCTCATACCCAGGGATGGGCTGGGAAGGAGGCAGAGGGGCAATTGCCCCCAAGCCGGTCCCCAAACAACTGTTTAGTGCTACTTGGCCACATGCTGCTTTAGCAGCCATGCGCTGGCACTGTACCTTTACATGTGTAGTTGTGCCAGCCCCTGACACAGTATAGCAGACTCTGCTGTGCACCAGGCTGTACACGGCTGTCTGTGCCTTACTAATGTAAGGAAACGTAAGCGAAGTCCTGTCTGATATTATCCTCAGACACCGTCTACCCGGTACCCTATGGAGGCACTTGCAGTTGCTATTTACTCTCTGGGTCCTTTCCCCTGATGAACCCTTAGTACCTTTTGGGAAGAAACGCGTCAGGACTCCTTCTCTGGACATCTTTTTCAGCTAAGTGATTATTTTACTGTTTATTGTGGCCCATGCTTATTAGATAACCATCTGTTTATTTTGATACACAAGGTGTTTTCTAGTATAGTACAGGGTGTATTAGGGAAACTTAGGAATTCCCGTCGGTGAATGGGGAGCCACAACCCTAGGGCGTTACACCCTCCATTGCTAGGTAGGGATAGAGATTTCAGGGGTTATTAGGGCCAGTTGATTATTATTTTTCCCACCTTGCCTTTACATTGTTGTTATTATTTGTTACAACATTATACCTATTGCACCCTACTTAAGTTGTGTATTGTTGGTCATCTGACCTTTTAATGTTATTAGTAAAAGTTAAATTTTAACGGGGTTTTTTCTTTTCCCTGGTTTTCTATTCTGGGAGAATATCTCCAGGCATGAGTGTTGCTATAGGGAAACAAGCCGAACATCAGGAGGTGACTGCTGTGTGGCTAAGCACCTGCTCCAATCTTTGGATGTAAAAGCATCCCAAATGTCTGTATATGTTTATATATGTATCTAGAATTGTATATATGTAAACATATGCATGTATACATGTTTATGTATGTAGAGTTGTGTATATGTGTATATATATTTGAAAAAAAATATATATATGTGTATATATATATATATATACATATATATATATACAGGGTGGTCCAAAAGTAGGTGGACAGTATGTGTAATAGGGTTATCAAACTTGATGTAAAGTGAAACTGACACAGCTGCCCTTAGCAACCAATCAGATTCCACCTTTCATTTTCCAAAAAGGCTGTGAAGAATGAAAAATGAAATCTGATTGGTTGCTAAGGACAATTGAGTCAGTTTCACTTTACACCATGTTGGATAACCCTATTACACATACTGTCCACCTACTTTTGAACCACTATATATATATATATATATATTTTTATTTTCATGACTCTGAAAATTGTGAATTCACGTTGAAGGCATCAAAACTATGAATTAACACATATGGAATGAAATACTTAACAAAAAAGTGTGAAACAACGGAAAATATATCTTATATTCTAGGTTCTTCAAAGTACCCACCTTTTGCTTTGATTACTGCTTTGTACACTCTTGCCATTCTCTAGATTAGCTTCAAGAGGTAGTCACCGGAAATGGTTCTCACTTCACAGCTTTAATAAGTGGGATTTCTTGCCTTATAAATGGGGTTGGGACCATCAGTTGTGTTCTGCAGAAGTCAGGTGGATAAACAGCTGATAGTCCTAATGAATAGACTGTTAGAATTTGTATTATGACAAGAAAAAAGCAGCTAAGTAAAGAAAAACGAGTGGCCATTACTTTAAGAAATGAAGGTCAGTCAGTCCGAAAAATTGGGAAAACTTTGAAAAAGTGTCCCCAAGTGCAGTGGCAAAAACCATCAAACACTACAAAGAAACTGTTTCACATGAGGACTTCCCCAGGAAAGGAAGACCAAGAGTCACTTCTGCTGCGGAGGATAAGTTTATCCGAGTCACCAGCCTCAGAAAAGAAATCGCAGGTTAACAGCAGCTCAGATTAGAGACCAGGTCAATGCCACACAGAGTTCTAGCAGCAGACACATCTCTAGAACAACTGTTTAGAGGAGCCTTTGTGCAGCAGGCCTTCATTGTAAAATAGCTGCTAGGAAACCACTGCTAAGGACAGACAACAAGCAGAAGAGACTTGTTTGGGCTAAAGAACACAAAGAATGGACATTAAACCAGTGAAAATCCTTGCTTTGGTCTGATGAGTCCAAATTTGAAATCTTTGGATCCAACCACCGTGTGTTTGTGCGACGCAACAAAGGTGAACGGATGGACTCTACATGCCTGGTTCCCACAGTGAAGCATGGAGGAGGAGGTGTGATGGTGTGGGGGTGCTTTGCTGCTGACACTGTTGGAGATTTATAGCCAGCATGGCTACCACAGCATCTTGAAGCGACATGCTATTCCATCTGGTTTGCGTTTAGTTGGACCATCATTTATTTTGCAACAGGACGATGACCCCAAACACACCTCCAGGCTGTGTAAGGGCTATTTCACTAAGAAGGAGAGTGATGGGGTGTTATGCCAGATGACCTGGCCTCCACAGTCACCAGACCTGAACCCAATTGAGATGGTTTGGGGTGAGCTGGACCGCAGAGTGACGGCAAAAGGGCCAACAAGTGCTAAGCATCTCTGGAAACTTCTTCAAGACTGTTGGAAGACCATTTCCGGTGACTACCTCTTGAAGCTAATCAAGAGAATGCCAAGAGTGTGCAAAGCAGTAATCAAAGGAAATGGTGGCTACTTTTAAGAACCTAGAATATAAGACATATTTTCAGTTGTTTAACACTTTTTTGGGCGGATTATGCTCATTACTCTTTGCTCATACTATGATCAGAGTTTGAGTAGAGTGTGATCCGATTTCTCAGAGGTGGAGGAAAAAAAAGTTCCTCCGTTATGTCAGTTCATGACAATGAGCACTAGGATGTCAAACTTACTTTTTTAAGCTGGTGTGCAAAAGAACCGCCATCCGGTTCTGTTCTTGGATCTCTATAATAAGCTCAGTTCTATTATTTTACATATATCTTAACATTGGGTCTGTTCCCATATTAAAGCATTGAACTTAGTACTGTTATCGTGTTTATGAAGTAAGCTCGGTTCTGTTCCCATATTTATGTAGGAAGCTTGGTTCTGTTCCTGTACTTATGTAGTAAGCCTGGTTCTCTTCACAATTCTGTGTAGTAAGCTTCGTTTTACTCTCATGTCAATGTACTAAGCTCAGTTCTGTTCTTGTATATATGTAATTAACGTTTATTCTGTTCTCGTTCTTATGTAGTAAGCTCAGTTAATTTCCCGTACTTGTGCAGTAAGCTCTGTACTGTTCCAATACTTATGTACTAGCCCTTGTTCTTCTACCACATTCATGTATTAAAATTGGTTCTGTTCCTGAATCTATAAAAAAAGCTCAGTTCTGATCTACTATCTATGCAGTATGGGACTTTCCCTGTGTGTGCCTGCACGCTTTTTCCTTCTGTTACCCTGGTAAGCTCCATACTGGCCTCTGGTCTTTTGCTGTATTGTTAACTTACAAGGTGTAGCCGGCTTGCTGATTTCTTCGGCTGGTACTTTCTTTGTCTGCACTATGTTGTTATATGCCTTCAGCACTGACCATACCAGTGAGCTACAAGTAACTTAATTGATACGATTTTGCATGCATCCACATGTGGGGATTCTTATCACCCCCTTTGTCTTTGTAACTTATTTATACTTATATCCATGCCTTTGTATTGTACCATTGTTGTTCATTAAAAGTATTTTTACCTGCACACTTGTGCATTTGATTACTTTTTGCTTTTGGCTTCGAGGCATGTAGGCACCTTGGCAAAATGAATGACTTCCTCCCCCTTTGTATCCATTTATGCTTCCAGAAGTCTTTGCCTTTTACGATTGTTAAGATCCAGCTACACTGTTCTACGGTTTTCATATCTATGCAGTAAGCTCAGTTGTGTTCCCATACTTATGTGGTAAGCTTGGTTCTGTTCCCATACTTATACAGTAAGCTTGGTTCTGTTCCCGAACATATCTAATAAGCTTGATTTTTTCCAATATTCATGTAGTAAAATTGGTTCTGTTCCTTTATCTATGTATTAAGCTCAGTCCTGATCTGCTATCAATGTAGTAAGCTTAGTTCTGTTCCCATACTTGTGCAGTAAGCTCTGTTCTGTTCTAATACTTATGGAGTAAGTTTTGTTCTCCCATATTCATATAGCAAGATTGATTCTGTTCCTAAATCTATGTAGTAAGCTCAGTTCTGATCTGATATCTATGAAGTAAGCTCAGTTGTGTTCCCATATTTATGTAGTAAGCTCGGTTTTGTTCCCTTATTTATGTAGTAAGATCGGTTCTGTTCCTGTACCTATGCATTAAGCTCAGTTCTGATCTGCTATTTATGTAGTAAGCTCAGTTCTGTTCTTATACTTATGTAGTAAGCTTGGTTCTTTTTCCGTATTCACTTAGTAAGCTCAGTTCTGTTCCTGTGTCTATGTAGTAAGGTCAGTTCTGGTCTTTTATCTAGGTAGGTAATTTGTTCTATTCTGTATCTATGTAGTAAGCTTAGTTCTGATCTGCTATCTATGTAGTAAGCGTAGTTCTGCTCTGTATCTATGTAGTAAGCTCAGTTCTGTTCTTGTATTTATGTAGTAAGGTCGGTTCTGTTCCTGTATGTATGTAGTAAGCTTAGTTCTGCTCTGTATCTATGTAGTAAGCTCAGTTCTGTTCCCATACTTATGTAGTAAGCTTTGTTCTTTTTCTTTAATTATGTAGTAAGCTCAGTTCTGTTCTTGTATCTATGTAGTAAGGTCGGTTCTGTTCCTGTATGTATGTAGTAAGCTTAGTTCTGCTCTGTATCTATGTAGTAAGCTCAGTTCTGTTCCCATACTTATGTAGTAAGCTTTGTTCTTTTTCTTTAATTATGTAGTAAGCTCAGTTCTGTTCTTCTATTTATGTAGTAAGGTTGGTTCTGTTCCTGTATGTATGTAGTAAGCTTAGTTCTGCTCTGTATCTATGTAGTAAGCTCAGTTCTGTTCCTGTACTTATGCAATACGCTCCATTCTTATCCTCTATCTATGTGCCAGTCATCATTATTGTTATAGTCTGCTATCTCTGCTGCTTTTTTGCAGAAGCCTGAGATAAGCAGTCTAAAAGTGGGCTGTCTAAACTTGTGGGCCACTGCTTTCTAATTGCTCCCCAGGCAAACATTTACAAGCCAGCCTCTGCCCATACCCATATATTTTACATGATATAATTATCTGCTATATCATGCAATGTATTGCATTAACGGTGAAGATTTAAGCAGCTGCAATGTATCCTGCTTTATCTTTCTGAAAACAACAAATAACTAGTACAACATGGCTATAAAGATACATTTAAATATGTCGAGATAATGAAGGTAGAGGATATGTGGTTACTGAATAGAAAAAAATGCCAGTGTATGCTGCCAACATTTCACTCTGATCACATCAAAATGCTATCTGGAGAGGAAAGTACAGCAGGTATAGCATTTGGTCGGGGCACTCAGTGCTGCGTGACTCAGCTATTAATTAACCATGAACTAGGAAAAATCTCATGCATACTAAACACGCTCACGTTAGCTGATCATGCAGAGGATGACATAGCTCATCTGCACTTTCCATCAGCGAGGAGTGCTCTGGATTAGGGAAACGGATCTACTTCCAATTTCCTTTAGTCTTGGATGAAGTGTGTGAATTGTAATATTATACAGGACCTTACCTAAATATGATAAGACTAGTCACAGATTGGAGTCATGATGTTGTGCCAAATGACAAACTCAGCTCTGGTTCATCTGTTCCCCAGATATTGTCTTCAAACAATTCTTTGTCTATAAAGATACAGTAGTGAGTATAGGTTAGTTCATCTCAAGCTGTCCTCTATTTCCTCGTGTGCCAGGTATACTTACAGTGGGGATCCTCTTCTGACAGGCTGGGGATTTTTGGGGAATATGTCAGTAGCATCAACCTTCTTAAAGTGAACCTGTCAGGTGCAATATGCATTCAGTCACGAGCCGTTCTGGGTGTATATTGCTAATCCCTGCCTATCTGTCCCTGTATACACTAGCATAGATAAAGAGATCTTTAGAAAAAGTATTTCTAAAGATCTTTTATCGTATGCTAATGAGCGAGGGGACTAGTCCCAAGAACGTTGCTTCCCTTGCTAGTCAGCCCCATTAGCATGTAAGTATGCCCCTGTTGGCGTACTAACATGCTAATGAATGCGCAGTGTCAGAGGATGATCTCACTCACCTCTCCGCTGCAATCGCCACCTGACGCTGGATTTCGGTTCAGTGCACATGGTCCCGGCCTTTCAGTCATGCGCACTACTTCAGTTTGAAGCCGGGACGCGTACACCTGTCTTCATAGTGCGCATGACCGAAACTCCGTCTTGTGCCAATACATCTTGCAGAAAACTGATTGTGGTTCTAGTGAACTATTTATGTTTTAATGGTGGTTCTAGTGCTGTATTCATGTAATAATTGTGTTTTTAGTGACATATTAATGTACTGATGGTGGTTCTGGTGACGTATTGTGGTGACTTATCCATGTAGTGATGGTTGTTCTTGTGCTTTATGCATGTACTTCTGATGGCTCTGGTGATGTATATATAATGTAATATATTCATCACCAGAACCATCAGCATTACATGAATGCAAAACCAAAATCTTCATCAGTACATAGGTAGAGTAGCAGAGCCATCAATAGTATATGAATATGGCACCAGAATCATCATCAGTAAATCAATACAACACCAGAACAACCATCAGTACATGAATATGGCACCAGAACCACAATCAGTATGTGACTACGTCATGAGAACTAGTATCAGTACATGACTACATCAGTAGAACCACTATTAGTACATGAATGTATAATTAGAACCACCATCGTACATTAATATGTCTCCAGAACAAGTATTAGTGCATGAATACATCAAATGAATACATCACCAAAACACCACAAGTACTTGAATACAGGAACTATACTTTGTATAATCAATTGTAGTGTCATGTCAGCCCCATATACAATGGTATTGCATATATCTGCAAACCTAAAACTCCCAATATGTACTTAACAATGGTAAGAAGATGCTGGGAGTTGTTGGTATCAAACTGTGAACCATACAGGAACCTGATGTAGTTCGTATCACAAATGAACTTTTACATCCAGGTGCCTTATAGGTGACATCTTCCTTAATAGGAGTTGTCTCTTTCTTTTTGTCTCCATCTTGTCCATACAACATGATGACTTTTCCCATCCACAGCTTGTCTCTGCAGACGTCTATGATTTTCTGTAGCACATTCCAAAAAAGTTCCCTTAAAAATAAGATTGTCATTAAAATGCCCTCTGCATAAAAAATATCTATCCATACTGTACGTTAAAGAAGCCTCCTATGGTATACAGCATCCACACTGTCTGCCTTAATTAGCAATATCCACCAAACTGTCTGCCATTATAAAACAAAGTGTATAATCAGCATTCAGCAATGACAGTTTTTTCAGAGTGTGCCTCCCTCAGGGAAGCAAGATATAGCACCCTACATGGGTGCCTACTCTGCCAATCTTGGAACCTAGCCTAAAAGAGTAGGTACTCACACTCTTTGAGTCTAGGGCTAGCTCTCCTCCTCTTACCAAGTCCCAGACTTTTGGCTGTAGCAGTGACATCACTTTAACAATGCACATCACCGCTGCAGTCAATCACTTAGTTCAGCAGCACATGCCATCTACACTTCACCTCTTACCAAGTTCTAGAGTTTTGGCTATAGGAGTGACATCACTTTAACAATGCACATCACCGCTGCAGTCAGTCACTGAGTTCAGCAGCACATGCTGTCTACATCAGCAATGTAATGTTTAGTACTTAGGGTAAAATGAAATAGTGAATTATTTATTCAGGAAGTGCAATCCAGAAATATTAAGATGTTTCGGTTTAAACTATAGACCTTCATCAGTATACGGATTGCCCAGGGTAATCACTTTATAAAGAGAGCAGTGATGTAGGCGGACCAGACGTGTGAATGCCCCCGTAGACCATCACAGGTACTAGTGCTAGCTTTGAAATTACGGATAGCCCTTGTACGAGAAGATCATATGTCTGTATGACGCCTTATTGAAAGCTACAGTGATACAGGTTCATAATGTAAGTCAACATTGTGTCTGGTATTGGGAAATAGACCAGGTGATCCATGAGATTGTACAGCTCTAAAAACCTGAATGCAGTTAATGAGGTCAAAGGAAAAAATAAGTCATATATAATGTCTGCGGCTCGTTCATGGCGATGCTCAGTCACCTGCTGCCAATGATTACATAAAGGTGTTAGATCCCGTTGCAGTGATAATCTGGGCTATTAATGCAGCAAATCAGAGCAAGATTCACTCATTAGCTGTTAATGGCATATGGGACCGGCATTCGCGTAAGACCAAACAATGATGCAGGTGTTCCTCCTACAGCCTCGTCCTGTGGCTTTGATTTTCTATGAGTGACTTCATCTCTTCTGGCACATTAGTCCTGAGGCTTAAGTGGATTCCAAATGCAGCATTAAGCACTTTGGCACAAGAGGTGACAGCGACTGGGTGCCCTTTGGCACAATATGAATTATGTGTTACATGTGACAAATAGGCAATGTTTGCGGAAATATACATGCCCTCAGCATCTGATTTTTTTAGGATAAATGATTTATAGGGGCAGTGAAGTTAAAAATGACATTTATTGGCAGTAAAAACAGGAAAGATTGCACAATGAGCACTGTATAATGCCATTTCTCAATCATGGGCACAGAAAATTTCATATTTCCATGGACCATCATTATGGTCCATTATTATTATTTTACTGTATTCATTCTTTATGAATTTTGTAGATCAACAAAAAATAGCAAATATATTTAGAAATTGTATTTTCTCATAGCATTGTATTAAGGGATCTGTAAAATTGTGTTCATCTTTATTCTAAAAGGATTTATTTATCGCTATTTTGTAACTGGAATTAAGCTCAGCGTAATATGGAAGGAGTTGTTTTTGAGGATTTTGTGATGAGCAATTAATTGATCTAAACCATCATGAAAGTATACCATTAGTATCTTAAATAGGAGGAAAAGTTAGTATGTTAGAGTTCCTCAAAGGGTACGGTTCCTCTAGCGTATAGCTTCCAATACGAGAGCATCAGAAGCGATATGCTAATGACCCTCTGCTGCGATCGTCAGCCGAGGGTCATGCGACTGTGATGTGATCTTGCGATTATATCACAGCTGCAGAGAAGAGGGAGGGAGCACTTTCTCTCCATCCCCTTCGCTGCCTGTCTCTGCGTACATTGCACTGCACTCGGATTACATGTGAGTGCAGTGTGATGTTTCACACGCTCCCGTAGACTTGTATGGGGATGTGTGAGCCGTGACTCGCTGCCAACGCAGCATGCCACTATGGCATGAGAAATCAATCGCAAATAGACACTGCCCCATAATTTTGCACTGGTGTGAGTACAATCCGATGTTTTATCAGAGTGCACTCGTCCATGCAAAACGCAAGTGGAACCATACCCAAAGATTTATTATTCAGGCATGCAGTTGGGGTATGTGCACTCATTCAGTTTCTGCCTCATTTTTCTGTGCATTTTTGTTAAGAAAATTCAGTGTTTTACCCTACCAGCAAAGTGAATGAGAATCCTGAAATCTCTTGCACACGTTGCTTATTTTTTTCTTGCAGATTTTAAAAACTGTAGCATGTCAATTGTTTCAGCATTTTTGTAGCGTTTTTTTACCATTCCACAATAAAGGGGCAAAAAAACACATTAAAAAAAACATGTCAAAAATGCACATATTTTATGAAGCAATTTTTCTGCCAAGAGATGTGATTTTGGTGCAAACGTTTCTCCTGCAAATACTCAATGTGGGCACATACCCTGAGATAGTTTTTATTAAAGGGAATCTGTCAGCAGGTTTTTGCTATTTCAACTGAAAGTAGAATGTTGTAGGCAAAGAGATTCTGAAACTAACCATGTTTAACTTACATTACTGGGTACAGCTGTTCTTACGTTATCAAAGAATTGAGTTTAGCTAAGCTGGGTGCTGTCCCCACCCACACTGGGCTCTCAATAGACATTGTGCATTGATGGTGAATTGTTAATCAAATTAAGGGAAGTGTTAGACAACATGGCATGAGACTTTCTAGTCCTCTAATGCTAATCACAGGGTGATAAATGCTTTAGTTTAGGTAAACGCACACAGATAAGAGAAGCACAGTTGTTTTTTTTCCTTTCTAACCCTTGCAGCATGCTTTCCTCAGCTTAAATTGCAAAATGCTGCTGACAGATTCCCTTTAACTTTCTGCTTGCTATGCTGCTTATTGACTTGTTTTTAGGAGTACAGTAACTAGGATTCTTTGTTTGGAAGGATTAAATGAATAGTCAGCCAATAAATATTGGGAAAGTGCATATGCATGAGAGCCTCATACAGTGGACTCAAGGTGGGGAAATATATATAAAATAACATTGGTGGACAATGAAAATAGAAGGCACACTGATCCTGTGACCCACCAATAACCATAGTGAAGACCCCTGAGATCACACTGCCCTTGCACTTCGACGCGCGTTTCGCCTGTTGCATAATTATATATGAAAAAGGTATTAGATATGATATGAGCAAGGACAAACAACATTTACTAATACTGTCATCACATAATTATTTTTGTGTTTGCAGAATGTTTTCTTAATATCGGAAACATCACAGAATATGTCAGCTCCTCAGGGACAGCACTAATATATACCACCTCAAATTAAAATATAGAGCCTGACAGAAAAGAAAGCAGACGCATATGCCACACTCAGTGAATGAGGAGCTGTTTTTTTATGAAAATGACTTGACAACATCTCTACTCTCGCTAGAGACATATTTTTTCTTTACGTGGTGCAGTTTTATTACACGTACTTAGATCCTTTTTAAAGCAAGCAGGCTATGAGTACTATAAAAGAGGTTTAGAGCTTGGTGACATTCACTTTCACATTTAAAATGCGTGACAAACCCAACATCATATTCTTCATTTTGTCTGAGATTCAGGTAACTATGGAGACTGGGTGAGATGAGGTCGCATTATACTTCCAGGTGGTACAGGAACATATTTGTTCTCTATCTCACCAAAAGTGGCAAACAATAATAGGTATGATACGGTAACTTTGTGATTATTTTTCTGATTTCTTTCATTCGGACACAAGCCAAGTACAGAGATTAAAACAGAAGTCGATAGCCTAATAGTATTAAGAAATCATCTCTAATAACACTGTACAGAAGAGCATCCAAAAAGCCTCGGTGTAGGGGGCACTACAAGTCAGAAGAAGTCTTATGTGCCTTCTTTCTCAGAGATTTGTGAACAACTTATTTTGGGTCAATATGGCCCTTTTTAAAAACTTTCATGCTTTTAAGTGTTTAAACTTTAGTGCAGGCATAAAAGACGTAGTTCAGATAAGTGTCTACAAAATCATCCGCTGTTTATCAGGCTATGGTGGCTCATAATATATGTAGGAGGCTATGCGAGGGCTCATACTATATATAGGATGCTATAATGTATATGGAAGGCTACGTGGGGGCTCATATAAATAAATATATATATATATATAACAGTGTTGGAAAAAGGTCAGCCTTTGACCGAAACGTCCTGTGGGATGGGCCATTAAAGAAGATTTTATTTGAAAGGGAAGTGGAGTGCTGCCTTCTGATTTTTTGGAAATATTGAAGGGACGGTAGGATGGGCATATATAGGTATATATATATATATATATATATATATATATATATATATATATATATATATAGTACAGACCAAAAGTTTGGACACACCTTCTCATTCAAAGAGTTTTCTTTATTTTCATGTCTGAAAATTGTAGATTCACATTGAAGGCATCAAAACTATGAATTAACACATGTGGAAGGAAATACTTAACAAAAAAGTGTGAAACAACTGAAAATATGTCTTATATTCTAGGTTCTTCAAAGTAGCCACCTTTTGCTTTGAAAACTGCTTTGCACACTCTTGGCATTCTCTTGATGAGCTTCAAGAGGTCGTCACCGGAAATGGTCTTCCAAAAGTCTTGAAGGAGTTCCCAGAGATGCTTAGCACTTGTTGGCCCTTTTGCCTTCACTCTGCGGTCCAGTTCCCCCCAAACCATCTTGATTGGTTTCAGGTCTGGTGACTGTGGAGGCCAGGTCATCTGGCGTAGCACCCCGTCACTCTCCTTCTTAGTAAAATAGCCCTTACACAGCCTGGAGGTGTTTGGGGTCATTGTCCTGTTGAAAAATAAGTGATGGTCCAACTAAACGCAAACCGGATGGAATAGCATGCCGCTGCAAGATGCTGTGGTAGCCTTGCTGGCTCAGTATGCCTTCAATTTTGAATAAATCCCCAACAGTGTCACCAGCAAAGCACCCCCACACCATCACACCTCCTCCTCCATGCTTCACTATGGGAACCAGGCATGTAGAGTCCATCCGTTCACCTTTTCTGCTTCGCACAAAGACACAGTGGTTGGATTTAAAGATCTCAAATTTTGACTCATCAGACCAAAGCACAGATTTCCATTGGTCTAATGTCCATTCCTTGTGTTCTTTAGCCTAAACAAGTCTCTTCTGCTTGTTGCCTGTCCTTAGCAGTGGCTTCCAAGCAGCTATTTTACCATGAAGGCCTGCTGCACAAAGTCTGCTCTTAACAGTTGTTCTAGAGATGTGTCTGCTGCTAGAACTCCGTGTGGCATTGACCTGGTCTCTAATCTGAGCTGCTGTAAACCTGCGATTTCTGAGGCTGGTGACTCGGATAAACTTATCCTCCGCAGCAGAGGTGACTCTTGGTCTTCCTTTCCTGGGGCGATCCTCATGTGAGCCAGTTTCTTTGTAGCGTTTGATGGTTTTTGCCACTGCACTTGTGGACACTTACAAAGTTTTCCCAATTTTTCAGACTGACTGACCTTCATTTCTTAAAGTAATGATGGCCACTCGTTTTTCTTTACTTAGCTGCTTTTTTCTTGCCATAATACAAATTCCAACAGTCTATTCAGTAGGACTATCAGCTGTGTATCCACCAGACTTCTGCACAACACAACTGATGGTCCCAACCCCATTTACAAGACAAGAAATCCCACTTATTAAACCTGATAGGGCAGGGCACACCTGTGAAGTGAAAACCATTTCCGGTGACTACCTCTTGAAGCTCATCAAGAGAATGCCAAGAGTGTGCAAAGTAGTAATCAAAGCAAAAGGTGGCTACTTTGAAGAACCTAGAATATAAGACATATTTGCAGTTGTTTCACAATTTTTTGTTAAGTATTTTATTCCACATGTATTAATTCATAGTTTTGATGCCTTCAATGCGAATCTACAATTTTCAGAGTCATGAAAATAAAGAAAACTCTTTGAATGAGAAGGTGTGTCCAAACGTTTGGTCTGTACTGTATATATATGTCTGTATATATATATATATATATATATATATATATATATGAGGTTATGTGGGGGCTCATATATATCAAATAAAATCTTCTTTAATGGCCCATACCACAGGACGTTTTGGTCAAAGGCCGATCTTTTTCCAACAGTGATTTTTTGATAAGCTGTTCAGAAAAAATAAAACCTCAAGTTGCTTATACTGGGTGGGAGAGAATGAAACTGTACAGTCTGGTGCATTGGTACCCAAGGTTATGTTGCCATCAGCTAATAGTAACTAGAAATTCGTGTTGTATAGACTGTAGCTGTCAAGCTATGTCCCAAAGGTCAGGCTATGTACTGTAACTGCCAAGCTATGTCCCAAAGGTCAGGTTATGTACTGTAACTGTCAAGCTATATCCCAAAGGTCAGGCTATGTACTGTAACTACCAAGCTATATCCCAAAGGTCAGGCTATGTACTGTAACTACCAAGCTATATCCCAAAGGACAGGCTATATACTGTAACTGCTAAGCGAAGTACCATGGTCTTTTAGCGCTTTGAATTGTGTATAAGAAGTAAAGTTAAAGAGCTTTTCCCCTTTTAACTTTTTCATAATTCATCCAGGCATCCATCCAGGTGTTAAAAAAATTAATAAAATCACCCTCCCCAGGTCCAGTGCTGTGTCTCCAATTACTGGGCTCAGCGGTTTGTATAATCTACTGTTTAGCCCAGTGATTGGCTGCAGTGCTGTTGGCTTGTCACCGCTGCAGCCAGTAAACAATGACTGTTGTAGTGGTGAAGAAGCAGAAATGAAGGCAAGGTGAGCACCAACTTATTGTATTATTTTAACTCTGCCAGGATGAATTAGTAAAAATTGTTGAAAAGGGAAAACCCTTTTAAGTTTGATCGCATTAAAAGCAGGATCAACCGTGTTACTGCTCCATTCTCTTATGAGGCACCGTATTATACCTCAAAGTCTGCACCTCCTTTACAAAAAAATGTACATTCTAATTATTGATACAGATAATTATGAGTAAATGCAGTTCTGCAGATGATTTTTTTTTATGATCAGGCAAAGAGGCTGCTTTCTGCTTTGATATCATGTTTTTGTAGTAATATTATAGGAACCAGTACTGGTGCTGGAAGGGTTATAGTTTTTCAAGTTCCTCGAAAAGTTACCATTTTCTGTAATTGCTTACAGGCATTGGTCATAATTTGCCCACATGACTCCATAAAGGGGTTGTCTCATGACAAAAGTACATTTTAATCAACAGATATTGGAATAATAAGTTCCACAATTAGATGTGTTAATAAAAAAATGTTCCCGTGCTGAGATAATCTTATATATGTGACCCTGCTATGTACTGTGTAATGGCTGTGTCTGACCGTACAGGGACATGGTGTAATTATTCTACAGCTCCTGGGTAGGGGAATAAGGAAAAGAGTATACAGACATTACAGCAGAGGATTACAGTTGATTCTTTCTGTGAGGTAAAACTTTTCCATACCTGTTTAAAAACAATGTTTTACCTGAAAGAAAAACTGTTTTACCTCACAAAAAGCAGAAGCTGTGATCCCATATTGTCCTGTTTGTACACTTTTTTTATTTCCTTCCCTGCCCAGGAGATGTGGTATGATCAGACCATGTCCCTGTACGGTCAGACACGGCCATTACACAGTACGTAGCAGAGACTCATTTATAACATCATCTTTATAATCTGAATACTGCTATGTCATAAAAGCCCAGTATTGGAATCATTAAATGTTTTTGATCCATGCGATTCAGGCCAGCCACCTGTTAATTTGGCATTTGTGAACATGGACCTTATATAGTTAATTTGTGTTGTTCAGCAACACTGTGAGAATTAGCAAGACTTGTAAATTCCGATGAAAATAACTGACGTTTGTTCTTTTTTTTCAGTCAAACAAGTCTATTTAGTGTAACAGATGTTTATTCTACAAGCCTTCTTTTATGTATGTAAATTATGAAATGATAAATCTATTGTATCATAGCCCAAAGTGAGCTAAAATGGAATGTAGTGTAAAACATCCATTGTATAAAAAATGCAATTATGTTAAACATACTTTTATATAATTTCTGCAATTTTCTCCGATTATTTTTTATATTTTGGTCCTGAGTACGGGACTAATATGAAGGCAGTTACAGACAAAGCACCTTTTATAATTTAGTAATACGTGATTACTTTCAAGGAGGGGAAAAAAAGAAAAAATGCAAACTTTATTACTTACGACTTAACCCAGGTTTAGATTTGTAACCAAAGCCCCCACGTCTCCTATGCCAGACAAATCCTTACTTGGCTTTGATTTGCAACCAACAACTCTTTCTTCTATGTCTCCTATTTCTAGACTAGTGTGTCTCAACATACCCAAGACGATCTAAGGGGTACTTTGCACGTTGCGACATCGCTAGCATCGGCTAGCAATGCCGAGCGCGATAGTACCCACCCCCGTCGCACATGGGATATCTTGTGATAGCTGCCATAGCGAACATTATTGCTACAGCAGCTTCACACGCACTTACCTGCCCTGCGACGTCGCTCTGGCTGGCGACCTGCCTCCTTCCTAAGGGAGCGGGTCGTGCGGCATCACAGCGACATCACACGGCATGTGGCCAATAGAAGCGGAGAGGCGGAGATGAGCGGGTCGTAAACATCCCGCCCACCTCCTTCCTTCCGCATAGCCGGTGGAGGCAGGTAAGGAGATGTTCCTCGCTCCTGCGGTGTCACACACAGCGATGTGTGCTGCTGCAGGAACGAGAAACAACATCGTATCTCCTATTGGTGCGACATTATGGAAATGTCCGACACTACACAGATCACCGATTTTCAACGCTTTTGCGATCGTTTATTGGCGCATCTAGGCTTTACACGTTGCGACGTCGTTACCGGCGCCGGATGTGCGTCACTTTTGATTTGACCCCGACGATATCACAGTAGCGATGTCGCAACGTGCAAAGTACCCCTTACCCTCTTATCAAATTAATTCCAGGTACCATGAAAGCTACGATTGTATGATATGCTGCACCTATAAAGCCTACCTACAGTTTCACCAGAGAATTACTATAGTCAGACACTGCTGTTTAATAATTTTTAGAAATCACTTTATTAGTCTGCCAATAGACCCACGATACAGACAGGCCAAAGTCTGAGGGAAGTCTGTGCTGGAGGCTACACTAAAATGTGCAGCGTTCTGATTGTCACTCTTAATTATCATCTTCAGCGCAGGAGCTAGCGCTGCTAAATCGTACTTCGCTCACTCCCGCACTGAAGCAGCAGGAGAAGGACAGAGCTCAGTTCGGGTAGTCCAAGCCACGGATTATCTGCAGAAATCACTAATAGAGTCATTTACAAAAAATAATTACACTGCAGAGTCATGTTCTATAATAATTTTTAGTGTGAAGGTAGGTAAACTTTATAGCATAGCATGGTAGCTATAGAGCTATAGTCTTCCCTTCCATCTAATATCTATAAAGCTCAGTGTATATATGTGTGTATAAAAAAAAAAAAAACAAAAAGCCAGCACCAAATGTGCACTACAGCACTAAACATTCCAAACTGTACTTATTATAAAAAAATTTTTGAGATTTTTGGCAAAAAAATTGCAATTTCTTGAGCTGCTTCGCCACGTCACGGCAAATCTCATTTGAAGCAGTCCTACACTAAAATATTTTTATAAAATGTGCCATACGGCCTCACATATGAATAGTAGAACTGCTCTTAGCAGCACTCACCTGGTCTATTTCAATCCCGTACCCATGACTGAGTCATGGCTGTGGGCGGGACAGGTCCAAGCAAATGCTGCATGAAGTAAATAGCCTGTGGACAAAGCCTGATGACTTAAGGTCCAGTCACACTAAGCAACTTACCAGCGATCCCAACAACGATAGGGATCTCTGGTAAGTTGCTAGGAGGTTGCTGGTGAGCTGTCACACTGCGACGCTCCAGCGATCCCACCAGCAACCTGACCTGGCAGGGATCGCTGGAGCGTGGCTACACGAGTTGCTGGTGAGCTCACCAGCAACCAGTGGCCAGCCCCCAGTCTCCTAGTTACAGCACACATCAGGTTAATTAACCCGATGTGTGCTGCAGCTAAATGTGCACAGAGCAGGGAGCAGCGCACACTGAGCGCTGGCTCCTTGCTCTCCTAGTTACAGCACACATCGGGTTAATTGCCTGATGTGTGCTGCAGCTATCTGTGCACAGAGCAGGAGCCGGCAGCACAGGCAGTGAGAGCGGAGGAGGCTGGTATCAAAGGTAAATATCGGGTAACCAAGGACAGGGCTTCTTGGTTACCCGATGTTTACATTAGTTACCAGCCTCAGCAGAAGCTGGCTCACTGCTCACTGCACATTAGTTGTTGCTGTCTCGCTGTCACACACAGCGATCTGTGCTTCACAGCAGGACAGCAACAACTAAATAATGGCCCAGGACATTCAGCAACAACCAACGACCTCACAGCAGGGGCCAGGTTGTTGCTGGATGTCACACACAGCAACATCGCTAGCAACGTCACAAAAGTTGTTCGTTACCAGCGATGTTGCTAGCGATGTTGCTTAGTGTGACGGGGCCTTTAATGTGAACAGTCACCAACCGCCAAAATCCAGACAGATGGAATACATCCCAAATTGGGGTGCATAGCAAGGTGGAGGTCAACCACCGACCAATTCAATGAAGAAAAAACAAAAAGCCAGCACCAAATGTGCACTACAGCACTAAACATTCCAAACTGTACTTATTATAAAAAAAAATTTTTTGAGATTTTTGGCAAAAAAATTGCAATTTCTTGAGCTGCTTCGCCACGTCACGGCAAATCTCATTTGAAGCAGTCCTACACTAAAATATTTTCATAAAATGTGCCATACGGCCTCACATATGAATAGTAGAACTGCTCTTAGCAGCACTCACCTGGTCTATTTCAATCCCGTACCCATGACTGAGTCATGGCTGTGGGCGGGACAGGTCCAAGCAAATGCTGCATGAAGTAAATAGCCTGTGGACAAAGCCTGATGACTTAATGTGAACAGTCACCAACCGCCAAAATCCAGACAGATGGAATACATCCCAAATTGGGGTGCATAGCAAGGTGGAGGTCAACCACCGACCAATTCAATGAAGAAAAAACAAAAAGCCAGCACCAAATGTGCACTACAGCACTAAACATTCCAAACTGTACTTATTATAAAAAAATTTTTTTTGAGATTTTTGGCAAAAAAATTGCAATTTCTTGAGCTGCTTCGCCACGTCACGGCAAATCTCATTTGAAGCAGTCCTACACTAAAATATTTTTATAAAATGTGCCATACGGCCTCACATATGAATAGTAGAACTGCTCTTAGCAGCACTCACCTGGTCTATTTCAATCCCGTACCCATGACTGAGTCATGGCTGTGGGCGGGACAGGTCCAAGCAAATGCTGCATGAAGTAAATAGCCTGTGGACAAAGCCTTTTTTTTTTTTTTTTTTTATATATGTGTGTATGTCTGCTAAAGGAATCCGCACCGTCGCATTTACAATCACGAAATTTTGCACAGACGCCTCATGTGACTCAGGGAACGTCATAGACTATGTTTTGATGGGAAAATTTACAGTTACTCTCTAAAATCCTGCCTCCATTAAACTGAATAGAGGTGAAAGCTATAGGCTATTAATAGCAACTGTCAGTGGTTGCTATAGGAACAAAATAAACTGTTAGTATAAGTAGCTCATGTGTGAAGTAATATGATGTTGGTGGGGAGACGGATAGAGAGAGACAGAAAGAGACAGACAGACAGACAGAGACAGACAGAGACAGACGTGGAAAGAGACAGCTCTGGAAAGAGACAGCCGGGCAAAGAGAGAGCCCGGCAAAGAGAGAGCCAGACAAAGAGACAGCCAGGCAAAAAGACAGCTGGGCAAAGAGACAGCCGGGCAAAGAGACAGCCCTGGAAAGAGACAGATGGGCAAATAGACAGATGGGCAAAGAGACAGACGGGCAAAGAGACAGCCCTGGAAAGAGACAGATGGGCAAAGAGACAAACGGGCAAAGAGACAGACGGGCAAAGAGACAGAGCTGGAAAAAGACAGACCTGGAAAGAGACAGCCCTGGAAAGAGACAGCCCAGGAAAGAGACAGACCAGGAAAGAGACAGACCGGGAAAGAGACAGCCCTGGAAAGAGACAGCCCTGGAAAGAGACAGCCGGACAAAGAGACAGACCGGGAAAGAGACAGCCCTGGATAGAGACAGCCCTGGAAAGAGACAGCCGGACAAAGAGACAGCCCTGAAAAGAGACAGCCCTGGAAAGAGACAAATGAGCAAAGATACAGATGTGCAAAGAGATAGCCCTGGAAAGAGACAGCCCTAGAAAGAGACAGCCAGTGAAAGAGACAGAAGGGGAAAGAAACAGTTGGGGAAAGAGACAGCCCTGGAAAGAGACAGCCCTGGAAAGAGACAGCCCTGGAAAGAGACAGACGGGGAAAGAGACAGACGGGGAAAGAGACAGACGGGGAAAGTGACAGACGGGCAAAGAGACAGACGGGCAAAGAGACAGATGGGCAAAGAGACAGATGGGCAAAGAGACAGACAGGCAAAGAGACAGACCTGGAAAGAGTCAGCCATGTAAAGAGACAGCCCTGTAAAGAGATAGAGGGGGAAAGAGACAGCTCTGGAAAAAGTCAGCCTTGGAAAGAGACAGACGGGGAAAGAGACAGATGGGCAAAGAGACAGACAGGCAAAGAGACAGACCTGGAAAGAGTCAGCCATGTAAAGAGACAGCCCTGTAAAGAGATAGAGGGGGAAAGAGACAGACCTGGAAAGAGACAGACCGGGAAAGAGACAGACTGGGAAGAGAAATACCAGGAAAGAGAAAGACTGGGAAAGAGACAGCCCTGGAAAGAAATAGCCCTGGAAAGAGACAGACGGGCAGAGAGACAGACGGGCAAAGAGAAAGACCTGGAAAGAGACAGACGGGCAAAGAGACAGACGGGCAAAGAGACAGATGGGCAAAGAGACAGACGGGCAAAGAGACAGACTGGGCAAAGAGACAGACTGGGCAAAGAGACAGACTGGGAAAAAAGACAGACCTGGAAAGAGACAAACCTGGAAAGAGACAGACGGGGAAAGAGACAGACAAAGACAGATGGGGAAAAAGACAGATGGGTAAAGAGAGAGACAGACAGACACACATATAGAGACAGACACAGAGATAGAGACAGACACAGAGATAGAGAGAGACAGACAGACACAGAGATGAAGATAGACTGATACAAATACAGACAGAGAGATAAAACAGACAGACAGAGACATAGACACAGACAGACAAAGAAAGACACAGACAGAGAGACACACAGACAGAGACACACAGAAAGAGACTGGGAGAGAGACAGAGAGACAGTTACTATCCGGGCAACGCCCGGGTACTACAGCTAGTGGGTATATATAACTCAGCTTGAGAACCTAAGTGATACAACACATCTTTGTGCCTGATCCATAATTTCCTAGCGCTCATGTCATTCAACCACTACAACTTTGCAATATGCCATACTAGTGTTCTACGAGCTCCTGGGCAAATTGATCCCATACATCCCTGTGTGAGCAAGACCACTCCATCACTAGCAAATTGATCCTCTACATCCCCTGTGTGTGCAAGACCACTCCATCACTAGTAAATTGATCCCCTATATCCCGTGTGTGTGTGTGTGTGTGTGTGTGTGTGTGTGTGCGCAAGACCACTTCATCGCTAGCAAATTGATCCCCTACACATTGTGTGTGTGTGTGTGTGTGTGTGTGTGACACACCACTCCATTACTAACAAATTGAACCCTACATCCCCTGTGTGTGTGTGCAAGACCACTCCATCACTAGCAATTTGATCCCCCTAAACCCCCTATTTGTGCGCCAGACCACTCCATCACTAGAGTCCCATGCACCACAGATACAGTCAGGGCCAGAAATATTTGGACAGTGACACAAGTTTTGTTATTTTAGCTGTTTACAAAAACATGTTCAGAAATACAATTATATATATAATATGGGCTGAAAGTGCACACTCCCAGCTGCAATATGAGAGTTTTCACATCCAAATCGGAGAAAGGGTTTAGGAATCATAGCTCTGTAATGCATAGCCTCCTCTTTTTCAAGGGGCCAAAAGTAATTGGACAAGGGACTCTAAGGGCTGCAATTAACTCTGAAGGCGTCTCCCTCGTTAACCTGTAATCAATGAAGTAGTTAAAAGGTCTGGGGTTGATTACAGGTGTGTGGTTTTGCATTTGGAAGCTGTTGCTGTGACCAGACAACATGCGGTCTAAGGAACTCTCAATTGAGGTGAAGCAGAACATCCTGAGGCTGAAAGAAAAGAAAAAATCCATCAGAGAAATAGCAGACATGCTTGGAGTAGCAAAATCAACAGTCTGGTACATTCTGAGAAAAAAGGAATTGACTGGTGAGCTTGGGAACTCAAAAAGGCCTGGGCGTCCACGGATGACAACAGTGGTGGATGATCGCCGCATACTTTCTTTGGTGAAGAAGAACCCGTTCACAACATCAACTGAAGTCCAGAACACTCTCAGTGAAGTAGGTGTATCTGTCTCTAAGTCAACAGTAAAGAGAAGACTCCATGAAAGTAAATACAAAGGGTTCACATCTAGATGCAAACCATTCATCAATTCCAAAAATAGACAGGCCAGAGTTAAATTTGCTGAAAAACACCTCATGAAGCCAGCTCAGTTCTGGAAAAGTATTCTATGGACAGATGAGACCAAGATCAACCTGTACCAGAATGATGGGAAGAAAAAAGTTTGGAGAAGAAAGGGAACGGCACATGATCCAAGGCACACCACATCCTCTGTAAAACATGGTGGAGGCAACGTGATGGCATGGGCATGCATGGCTTTCAATGGCACTGGGTCACTTGTGTTTATTGATGACATAACGGCAGACAAGAGTAGCCGGATGAATTCTGAAGTGTACCGGGATATACTTTCAGCCCAGATTCAGCCAAATGCCGCAAAGTTGATCGGACGGCGCTTCATAGTACAGATAGACAATGACCCCAAGCATACAGCCAAAGCTACCCAGGAGTTCATGAGTGCTAAAAAGTGGAACATTCTGCAATGGCCAAGTCAATCACCAGATCTTAACCCAATTGAGCATGCATTTCACTTGCTCAAATCCAGACTTAAGACGGAAAGACCCACAAACAAGCAAGACCTGAAGGCTGCGGCTGTAAAGGCCTGGCAAAGCATTAAGAAGGAGGAAACCCAGCGTTTGGTGATGTCCATGGGTTCCAGATTTAAGGCAGTGATTGCCTCCAAAGGATTCGCAACAAAATATTGAAAATAAAAATATTTTGTTTGGGTTTGGTTGATTTGTCCAATTACTTTTGACCTCCTAAAATGTGGAGTGTTTGTAAAGAAATGTGTACAATTCCTACAATTTCTATCAGATATTTTTGTTCAAACCTTCAAATTAAACGTTACAATCTGCACTTGAATTCTGTTGTAGAGGTTTCATTTCAAATCCAATGTGGTGGCATGCAGAGCCCAACTCGCGAAAATTGTGTCACTGTCCAAATATTTCTGGACCTAACTGTAGCTATTTGGGCCAGCATTTACTTCTCCTGACTCTTCTATATCCAAGAAAGCCCCTATGTTCTCTATGAGGAAGTCGCTGCCAGACTCCTCCTACTTATCTTGCCAAGAACAAAAGAGGTCAGGAGGCCCCCATAGACGAGACTGACAGCCAAGCTTTCTGATATCAGCCAATGTTAGTCTTATATGCATGGGGCCTTAAATAATAAGTTAAGTATCAGAAATTGATACTTAATTTTCCAATACATTTATAGAAAAATTACCCACGACATCCCTCAAATTATTACTTTCCTGTACCTGAGTCTCCTTTTTTAAAAGTGAAGAAGCCTCCACCATATTGTAAAAGCCTAAAAGCCTTGGCATGACCACCAATCCTAAAGAAGATTGATATGAGCAACCACAGACATTGCCATAAGCAATTGTAAAATCTTATTAGAGGCATGCTGTCTGTGGACCATTAAAGCACTACTCCAGCATTTTTGGGGTTTTTTTCACAGCTGGAGTAATGCTTTAAATCTAAGTCCTCTGCCTCCCATCTTATACTCACCTTCCAACGTCTTCATCTGATATCAGTGGTACTCCGGTCGGTCAAAGCACTTTGTGACTTGCCAGCAGCTCCATTGTTTCATTGAGCACACAGGAGGTCACAAATCAATACAAGTATATGTGGTTATCGTAATGGCCCTCATAGACTTGCATTGAGAGCTTGTGATGTAAGTTCTGACTTCCGGACAGTCAGACGTTGCGATCACAAGATGGCACCATGGGACCAGAGAAACATGGAAAAGAGGTGAAAATGAGGATGAGTATGAGGGCAGGAGACTTGGATTTAAAGCACCACTCCAACTCTGAAAACAAAAAACCTGCCATGGTGCTTTCACCACTTCCCAACATTGGACGTACCAGTATGTGACGCCCTGGCAAAACCAGGTAGTCACAAATAGGCCCCTGCATAACACCTTCCCTCATTAGGAAACACACAGCCAACCAGTAAACCCTAGTCACCCCCCCTTAGGGACAGATAGACACACCAGTGGGCGTAACCAGGCAGTTGGGACACGCCCACCCAGAGGTCTAGACAGCCCAGGGCGGTAAAAGAGTCAGTCAAGTTCAGTCTAGTCTGATGTTCACTTTGGAAAGGAGTGTGGGCTGGAGCTAGGGTTAGCTCCAGCAGTAAAAACCAAGTTGAACGGTGCCAGGGTAGGAGCCCTGGTGCCTTGGCTAGGAGGCAGACGGTGGTCTCCGTCAGCAGGAGACGGGAAGACGGTGTGGAGACACGGGGCTCAGTGGGTGCTCTTGTCCGCTGGCCCAGCCACCTTTAGAAAGACAGCATGGCTCAGGGCTCATCCCAACTGAACGCACAACCTCCTTAACCGTGGGCGGAACACTACTCAGACAACACAGGGTGAGGGAATCGCAATATTAAGACTTTATTGGATCCACAAAATATTAATGGCACATAACACATAACCAGCAAAACACACAAATGTAACAGGCAACAGAGTGTCACCCTTCCGCTGGCTCACCAGGGATTTAGAATGTCCATGCCTCAGAGGTTCTAGGGCTATTTACTCCAATCCAGCAGCACCCAGCTTTTTGCGGGCACCCACCGAGAAAGGAATAACGCCAGATTTAGGAAGCTGGCTGAGGTCTGCAAAGTTTGTACCAGGTGACTGGATTGTCCCAACCTGGGTTTACTCCTTAAGTAGTCTCTGGTTTGATGATATAATCCTGGCAGCCGGAGTCGAAATCCCTAGACTGTGGATATGGTCTTCAATCGGAACCAAAGTCCCTAGATTGAAGCCACAAGGTATCCTGATCCTCTATCCAGCTCCTAAGAGCTTAGACTGGATCATGCACATCCATCCCCTGGTGCCTTAAGGAAGTCCCCTTTTTATAGCCCGCGCCTTCCCTGTGGATATACTGTGCCCTTATCGGATTGGTTGTACAAGGTTGCTTCTCTTATTGGATGAATTTCGAGCTGCATGAATAATGTTCATTTAAATGGTGTGGATAGAAAGACTGAGGATATCTACATGGAGTCTGCAAGTCACAGACTAGACAATGGCTACTAAGGTAATTTACATTAGATTAGCAATACACAACTACATTACAATGATTGCTCCAAAGGGTCTGGTCCCAAACAATAGTTTAGCAAACATGAGTTTACACACAGAAGAACAATACGTCTGGCTGAATTTTAAGAAACTTTAACCCATGCTAGGCATTGGGTGTCCATGTCATCACAGACGGCTTGGTGGAACCGAGGTGGACTGGGCCAGGGTTGTAGCCTGCCGGTACTGACATGGGGAACCGACCCAGAAACCGTAGCACAAAGGGGGGTACTCGGACCCTAAAGCCAGGAACCAGAAGCAAGTGGAACTGGTTAATTAACCGATTGAGGCCAGGACTAGAGGTCCTGTCCCACCCAAAGTCCCTCATAGAAGACAACAGCCCACCGATTAGGGATAAGAGCTCACCGCCAAGGCCCATAGATTCCATGGGCGAGCGCCTGCGGGCACGGCTCCTTAGGCCACTTGAAGCCGGGAGTGGACTCCTGAGTTTTATACTGGGAAAGTCCACCAAAGGATAGAGACCACCAGCCGGGTGGGGGATCCAGAACGCAACCGGCCACCGCCACCTTGGTTTACCAGAGACTTGTGTGTTTTCCTCACAGTGAGTACACCAGCACCCCCCCTACGGTCATCATCTCCCCTGCACTCACCAACCGGGTCCCGGGGCCACCATTCCTGCCCACGGAGGGGTTAACAACTTGCTGCACAACATCTCCCCCGGGTGCCCCGTAACAGCAGCGGTGGTGTCCCACCTCACCACACACCGTGGGTGGCGTCACGAACTTAATACGGTCCAGCCCGTACATATACGTCCCCCCATTTATTTGGCATGTCCGTGAGACCCCCGGGTCCGGAGACCCTCGAGCCACCACCCCTGAAGGCCCAATTCCGAGCAGCACCAGCTGCTGGCACGGGGGCGGCACAAGTACATTTTATATTGCGGTGCATTCATGCTAATGAACATACCAGTACGTCTTGGCGATCATGCAGGCCAAGGAACTGTGCTTGCGTGATCGCCCCTGGGAGCTCAGCTTAACTGATAGCCAAGCTCCAGTTATCACAGTTGGGGCCGGTGCCCGTACCACCCCAGCTGTTTAACCCCCTGAATGCCAAGATCAATAGAGATTATTGCAATGGCAAACCAACATCAAATGATGACCTCTGGGTTACCTAGCTACAGTGGCCTGTTAGACAATGACAGGAGCATGGTCTAACAGACATTCTGTCAGTTTCAAACTGTCAGGTGTAATGTATTGCCATGCTTGTGTTTGGCAATGCGCTACACTAGCCATCAGACTAAAGCCTGCTTTACACCTTACAATTAAGCATACGATATCGTATGCGATGTGACACGCCTCCATCGTATGTGCGTCACGTTCAATTTGTTGACTGTGTTGCACAATCGATTATTTGCCATCACACATACTTACCCTTCCATACGACCTTGATGTGGGTGGTGAACATCCACTTCCTGTAGTGGGAAGGACATTCGGTGTCACAGCGACGTCACACAGCCGCCGGCCAATAGAAGCGGAGGTGCAGAGATAAGCGGGACGTAACATCTCGCCCACCTCCTTCCTTCCGCATTGCCGGCGGCAGGCAGGTAAGCTGTGTTCGTTGTTCCCGTGGTGTCACACGGAGCGATGTGTGCTGCCTCGAGAACGATGAACAACCGGAGCACAGAAGGAGGAACGACTTTTTGAATATGAACAATTTGTCAACGAGCAACGATAACGTAAGTATTTTTGCTCGTTCACAGTCGTTCTGAGGTGTCACACGGTACGATATGTCTGACGATGCCGGATGTGCGTCACTGGCGACATGACCCCGACGACATATCGCCCGATATATCATATCGTGTGACGACTGCATGGGTTCTGCCAATGTGACACGGTACCCACAAACTATTCCAGCAAAATCTGCCCTGCAATATGACGCTTTTTCCCTTCTGAGCTTTGCACTGTGCTTCAAAAGTAGTTTTCAACCACATATGGGGTCTTGGCAAACTCAGGAGAAATTGTATAAAAAATTGTAGTATTTTTTTTCTTCTAGTACCCTTTTGAAAATTAAAAATTTGGGGCCAAAGCAATATTGTATTGGAGAAAATGGGACATTTTTATTTACTCAGCAAAATATTATACCATTCTGTGAATCGTTTGAGTGTGAAAAATGCTAACTATATCTCTATAGAAAGTCCTTGAAGAGTGCAATTTCCAAAATGGGGTCATTTGTGGGGTTTTCTATTTTTTTGCCATGTCAGGAGCTCTTTAAATGTGACATAGCGTCTGCAATCTATTCCAGCCAAAATGGCATTGCTAGATTCAAATAACGCTCCATCCCTTCTGAACCATGATGTGCACCCAAAAAGTAGTTTTCCAACACATATGGGGTATCAGTGATAAGCCTGCTTTACACGTTTCAATATGTTGTGTGATCGCATTTGCGATCGCACCCGCCCCCATCGTTTGTGCGGCACGGGCAATTTCTTGCCCGTGTCGTACAATGCTGTAACCCCCGTCTCACGTACTAACCTTCCAAACGACCTCGCTGTGGGCGGCGAACATCCACTTCCTGAAGGGGGAGGGACGTTCGGCGTCACAGCGACGTCACATTGCGGCTGGCCAATAGAAGCGGAGGGGCGGAGATGAGCGGGACGTAAACATCCCACCCACCTCCTTCCTTCAGCATTGCCGGCGGCTGCAGATAAGCTGTGTTCATCGTTCCTGGGGTGTCACACGGAGTGATGTGTGCTGCCTCGGGAACATTGAACAACCGGACGTTCGATTTTTAGAAAATGAGCGACGTGTCAGCGATGAACGAGAAGGTGAGTATTTCTGCTCGTTCATAGCTGTCACACACTACGATATCACTAACGTGGCCGGATGTGCGTCACTTACGACGTGACCCCGCCGACATCTCGTTAGATATCCCGTAGCGTGTAAAGCCCGCTTAAGCAGGAGAAATTGCACAACAAATTGTATGGTCCATTTTCTCCTGCTACCCTTATAAAAAATAAAAAAATGGGGCTAAAGTGATGTTTTGGGGGAATAAAATATTTTTTCCTTTTCACTGCTTAACGTTAAGAAATCATGTAAAGCACCTGGGGGTTCAAGGTGCTCTCCACACTGCTAGATAAATTCCTTCAGGGATGTAGTTTCCAAAATGTGGTCTCTTGTGGGGGGTTCTACTGTTTAAACCCATCAGGGGCTTGATAAATTTGACATGGCATCTGCTGTCTGTCTTAGCCAATTTTGCATTCCAAAAGGGAAATGGCGCTCCTTCCCTTCCAATCTCAGCCGTGTGACCAAACAGTAGTTTTCAACCACATATAAGGTATCGATATACTCAGGAGAAATTACACAACAAATTGTATGGTCCATGTTCTTATGTTACACTTGTGAAAATTAAAAATTTGGGGCAAATGCAACTCGTTTGTGGGAAAAATGTATGTTTTCATTTTTACAGCTCAATGTTATAAAATAGGCTTTGGTGATAAGGGGTTAATCAGCTGTAACATCTCACATACGGCATATGGAAAACTATATAGTTCTTAGACGATGAATTATCAGTTTTCCTATACTGTATGTACTTCAGTAAAGTGTTTAGGCGATAACATAGTTTGTAGGAATTCTTCACACGTAAGTTCAAACATATGACTTTTTCTAATCGTATAACATATCAAAGATCCAGCATATGACACTTCATATATGATATATAATTTCTCTGATGTATGAAAATGCTTGTCATTGAAAAACATCCAAAAAGTATTTTATCCTAAGCAAACGTGAATCAAACCACCTGCCACAATTATCGCATCTGTTATGAACTTGGCAGAGATGGCAAAATCCAGATTCCAGCCATCTGTTGAGTCGAGAACAACTGGACTATGCACGAATGGTAAATGGAAAGAGTGATAACTATATATAGGCAGCCAGACATGACTTGAGCCTGTGATTTTGGCTTGCTCTATTCTTTATTTGTGACTTAAAGTTAACATATTTGGATCAAAGTGGTTTAATGTCTTGTTGGCTGTTATTCTACTCAGCAATATTACCCTTAAACGCCACGAAGGAGCAGAACTCAGCAAAGACCTGGCAGTACATATAACTATGAGACATTGCTAGTCAGAAAGTCATAGTATACAGTAAGTCCCAGAGGTAAAAATTACATTAGAAGATGTCTGGAATTTAAGGTGTGACAAGTCTAAGGTGCAAAAGTTTCTTAATATATACTCTTTTGTATAGTATGAGTTTTTGTATAAAAGCATTCTCAGTGTTAGGCTAAGGTCAGACGAGTGTATTTTTACTTATCCAACAAATCAAATCAATTAGGCTAATTATACTCAGATCACAGTTTGATCAGAGTGTGATACGATTTTCTTGGATGTGGAGAAGATAGGAAAAAAATGCTATGTTCCCTATTCTGTCCCTATTGTGTCAGTCCGTAAAAACCTTATCTTTTTTTGACTGTCCCATTTACTTGCTGTGACCCGATAATCGGATGCAACTCGGACATGCTTGGAATTTGCTATGAAAATTGGACTTGTGCAGAGCCCCATACTATAAAATTGGTCCTAATTCAAACCGATGGGTTTTTTTAGACCGCAAATTCGGTGGTGTGAGCAAGATTGCTATATTTATTGTTAAAAATATTCTGGATTGCATTGTTCCACAAGTATGGCTTTTGAGTAAAGGGTACTTTATACGCTACGATATCGCTAGCGATAGCTAGCGATGTCGTGCGCGATAGCACCCGCCCCCGTCGTTCGTGCAATATTTGGTGATCGCTGCCGTAGCAAACAATATCGCTACGGCAGCGTCACATGCACATACCTTTTCAGTGACGTCGCTGTGACGGCCAAACAATCTCTCCTTCAAGGGGGAAGTGCGTTCGGCATCATAGCGACGTCACTGCGGCGTCACTAAGCGGCCACCCAATAGCAGAGGAGGGGCGGAGATGAGCGGCCGGAACATCCCGCCCACCTCCTTCCTTCCTCATTGCTGGTGGATGCAGGTAAGGAGATGTTCGTCGTTCCTGCGACGTCACACATAGTGATGTGTGATGCCGCAGGAACGATGAACAACCAGTGACATGCACCACCAACGATATTATGAAAAGGAGCGACATGTTAATGATCAGCGATTTTTGACGCTTTTGCGATCGTTGATAGTCGCTCCTTGGTGTCACACGCTGCGATGTCGCTAACGGCGCCGGATGTGTGTCACTAACGACTAGAGTTGAGCGCGGTTCTAGGTTCGAGGTTCTCCAGTTCTAGGCTCGAGTGATTTTGGGGGCTGTTCGAGATCGAACTAGAACTCGAGCTTTTTGCAAAAGCTCGATAGTTCTAGATACGTTCGAGAACGGTTCTAGCAGCAAAAAGCAGGGCTTTTTACAGCTACAGTGTGCAGGAGCCATCGCTGGCAGCCTGCCAGAAGCTGGTAACCAAGATAAACATCGGGTATCCAACCAAAGCGCTTTGGTTAGTAACCCGATGTTTATCTTAGTTACGTGCAGGAAGCCCACACTTCCCCGCTCAGCTCGCTCCGCCCCCTCCTGCCCGCGGCATGTACACATACACACACACACACACACACACACACACACACACACACACATGGTCCCGCTCGGCTTACCTGCGGTGATGAAGTCCCGCCATCCCGACCTCAGCGCTGTCACTGTCCTCCATGGCCGCCGCTTGTCACATCACCTCTCGCTTCCGACCCGAGACTTACTAGCGGTGACGTCACGGGCCTCTCGCGATACTTGGTGTGAAGGCGCCGGTCATTGAACTCAGTGACAGGGGCTGTCAGTGTGCTGGAGATCAGCGCAGGTAATGTACCTCGTTGACAGCAGCACTTGTCATGCCCTGCAGTGACCTGGGCTGACCCATTGATGTTAGCTCAGGTCACTGCACTGCTCTCCCAGCCAATGGGGAACATCCTGCTCTTCATTGACTGGGACAGTGTGGATCGTCATGGCAACCCCTTGGATTACACCAGACCTGGATTTGTTTTTCTTTCTAATAAATTGGTTAAAGAGGGAATGTTTTGGGGAGTGTTTTTTCAAATAAAAATGTGTTTGTCGTCTATTTTTTTTTATTACTGACTGGGTTGGTGATGTCGGGTATCTGATAGACGCCTGACCTCACCAACCCCAGGGCTTGATGCCAGGTGACATTACACATCTGGTATTAACCCCATATATTACCCCGTTTGCCACCGCACCAGGGCGCGGGATGAGCTGGGGCGAAGCTCCAGGATTGGCGCATCTAATGGATGCGCCACTTCTGGGGCGGCTGCGGCCTGCTATTTTTAGGCTGGGGAGAGTCCAATAACCATGGACCTCCTTAGTCTGAGAATATCAGACCCCAGCTGTCTGCTTTACCTTGGCTGGTGATCCAATTTTGGGGGGACCCCTACGTGTTGTTTTTTTTTAATTATTTATTTAAATTAAAATAACAGCGTGGGGTGCCCTCAGTTTTGGATTACCAGCCAAGGTGAGGTTGCCAGCTGTGGTCTGCAGGGTGCAGCCGTCTGCTTTACCCTAGCTGGCTACAAAAATAGGGGGAACCCTACGTCATTTTTTTTTTTCCATTTTTTTGGCTAAATACAAAGCTAAGCACCCCTTAGTGCCACATGAAAGGCACCAAAGGGTGCAAAATTACAAAATGCAGGAGAGTGGGACATTATGTGTCTTTCTGCCATTATAATGACAGAAAAGACTGATATGAAGTGCACAAGCACAAGAAAATCACCAGAGCGCTCTACGCTGTGAAAAGCAGTAGAAAATGGCACTGGAGTGAACATGTGACCGCCTCATGTAGGATGAAGCTATGGATCCTGGGTAAATTTATGCATTTACCCTCATTCAGTTTTTTTGCAGTACACAAAAAAAAACAGAAGGCACACAGACGACAAACAGATGACATACGGACCGTCTACGGAACGAAAACGGATGCCACACGGATGCACCCGTGAAAAAAAACGGACTGTTTTTTGTAGACCACAAAAATGGATCGGTCGTGTTAATGTAGCCTTATTCTGATCTGCCGTTTATAAACAGCAGGCATAAATAAGTGAATAACGCCCCCCGGGGTCAGAAAATCTCCAGGGTTTCAGGGCTAGCTGAGACCCTGGAGATCATGATTCAGGACGGTTTTTCCGGTCCCCGCTCACGTGATCACAGGTATACACCGTACACCGATGATCACGTTACAGTAAATGACAGCGCCGGTAAAAAAAAAATTATCTCCCATCTGGCATGAACAAACACTTCTCCACTTCTTCTCCACTTCTTCTCCACTTCTCCACTTTTTCTCCACTTTTTCTCCACTTTTTCTCCACTTTTTCTCCACTTTTTCTCCACTTTTTCTCCGTTCTTTTTCTATGGTCGGTCTACCCATTAGCTCTGCCATGCATAGTGTAGCTCTACACCTACTGCACATGTTACTTTATTATTGACATCTCTTTCATACCAGAGCTGTCTAAGCCTACTCTGACCCCATATTTGTCATTACTATATTGTCCTTGTACTGTATTTTGACATTTGTATCATGTGTTTCATTTCTTGCTGTGTTGCAATTTTTTTGCTGCATCCCAATTGTACCTCTACATTGTTCGAGTTTATGTTATTGTTCTCTCACTCTTATCATTTTTCATGATTACATGCAGATAAGTCCAATCTGACGAAGGCTCAGGCCGAAACGTCATTTGTAACTTGTTTTGGACAAAAACATATATGCTTATGAAAAAAAATGATTTCTTAATACGGACCAATAAAGAGTGATTTTGCATTACTATCCGTTGTGACTTACTGACTTAGTCTGGGAGATTTAGAGTGCCGAGGTAACTCACTAATTTTATCTATTATTACCTCTGAGCACCTATATACCAGTGAGCAGAGCTTCCTCTACAGTAGTTCTCCTGATTAGGCATGCCCTTACCTCATGAGCAGGGCATTGCAGCTTTGGTAGCAACCATTACGACATGGACTCTGCTGCTGTGGACCCGGGGAGAGTGAGTGCAGATTCATTGCACCCACACTCCTCACATGAAGGGTCCGAACTCCTAGAAAATGGGGGATACGTTCCCTGAGTGTCTCCCCCCCATATTCTAGACGGTCCAGAGTCGTCGTGGGACCCCTTTATTTTTTTTCTTACAATAAATTGGTGAAAGAGGAAATGTTTTGGGGACTGTTTTTTCAAATAAATTTCTTTTGGCGATTTTTTTTTTTTTGTTAGTACTGACAGTTTATGATGTTGGGTATCTAATAGACGCCATGACATCACAAACTGCTGGGCTTGATCTCAGGTGACTTTACAGCTAGTATCAACCCGATTTATTACCCCGTTTGCCACTGCACTAGGGCACGGGATGAGCTGGGGTGAAGCGCCAGGATTGGCGCATCTAGTGGATGCGCCACGTCTGGGGTGCCTGCGGCCTGCTATTTTTAGGCTGTGAAGGCCCAATAACTATGGACCTTCCCACCCTGAGAATACCAGAACACAGCTGTCCGCTTTACCTTGGCTGGTGATCCAATTTGGAGGGGACCCTACTTTTTTTGTGTAATTATTAATATTTATAAAATAATTATAAAAAAAGAGCCTGGGAGGACCTCCACATTGGATCCCCAACCACGGTAAAGCTGCCAGCTGTGGTTTTCAGGCTACAGACGTCTGCTTTACCCTAGCTGGCTATCAAAAATGGGGGGACCCCACGTCATTTTTTTTTTTAACTATTTTTTAAATAGAAAAAATTAATGGGCTTCCCTGTATTTTGATTGCCAACCAAGGTAACGACAGGCAGATGGGGGTGGCAACCCATAGCTGTCTGCTTTATCTGCGCTGAGAATCAAAAATACCGCGGAGCGCTATGTCATTTTTTTTAAAGATTTATTTTTACAGCACTGTGATGTCCAGCAATCAAAATACAGGGAAACCCATTTTGTTTTTAGTTATTTAAATAAATAATTAAAAAAAATATATATGGGCTCCCGCTGCATTTTTTGTATTGCTAGCTAAGGGTAATCCAAGCAGCTACTGGCTGCTAACCCCCACTGCTTGGTGTTACCTTCACTGGCAATGGAAAATCCAGGGAGGCATTTTTTAATTTTTTGGCCAAAAAACTACAAAAAAAGGACGTGAGCTTTGCCATATTTTTGTATGCTAGCCAGGTATAGCAGGCAGGTGCTGGAAGAGTTGGATACAGCGCCAGAAGATGGCGCTTCTATGAAAGTGCCATTTTCTGAGGCGGCTGCAGACTGCAATTCGCAGCAGTGGGGCCCAGAAAGCTCAGGCCAACCTGTGTTGCGGATTCCAATCCCCAGCTGCCTAGTTGTACCTGGCTGGACACAAAAATGGAGCGAAGCCTACGTCATTTGTTTTCTAATTATTTCATGAAATTCATGAAATAATAAAAAAAGGGCTTACCTTTATTTTTGGTTCCCAGCCGGGTACAAATAGGCAACTGGGGGTTGGGGGCAGCCGTACCTGCCTGCTGTACCTGGCTAGCATACAAAAATATGGCGAAGCCCACATAATTTTTTCAGCAAAAAACTTCTGCATACAGTCCTGGATGGAGTATGCTGAGTATGCTGAGCCTTATAGTTCTGCAGCTGCTGTGTGTCTGTATGGAGAAGAGCAGACAGCAGCTGCAGAACTACAAGGCTCAGCATACTCCATCCAGGACTGTATGCAGAAGTTTTTTGCCCACCAAAAAAATGACGTGGGCTTCGCCATATTTTTGTATGCTAGCCAGGTACAGCATGCAGCTACGGGCTGCCTCCAACCCCCACTTGCCTATTTGTACCCGGCTGGGAACCAAAAATATAGGGAAGCCCTTTTTTTTTAATTATTTCACTTATTTCATGAAATAATTAAAAAACAAATGACGTGGGCTTCGCCCCATTTTTGTGTCCAGCCGGGTACAACTAGGCAGCTGGGGATTGGAATCCGCAGCACAGGTTAGCCCGAGGTTTCTGAGCGCCTCTGCTGCGAATTTCAGTCCGCAGCCGTCCCAGAAAATGGCGCTCTCATAGAAGCGCCATCATCTGGCGCTGTATCCAACTCTTCCAACAGCCCTGGAGCCGGGTGGCTTGTTGGGTAATCATGAGTTAATACTGGCTTTGTTTTACTAGCCAGTATTAAGCCAGAGATTCTTAATGTCAGGCACGTTTGACCCGGCCATTAAGAATCTCCAATAAAGGGTTAAAAAAAAGACACCACACAGAGAAAAAATACTTTAATAGAAATAAATACACAGACACATTAGAGACTCCATCTTTATTACCCCCTGTCAGCCCAATAAATCCCCAATAAACCAGAGCTGATAAGAGGTTTTTAATAGAGGCTTAAATTATAAGCAGCAATTTCAGCGTTCCAAGTGCCTTTAAATGAATTTGAAGAAACTACACTTCAGGATTGTAGTGAGGATTGTAGTGAGGATGAGGTGCCCCAGCCCATTACTTGATGGGCTGGGGCACCTCATCCTCACTACAATCCTCACTAGTGTAGTAGTAGTGACGATTATAGTGAGGATGAGGTGCACCAGCCCATCATGGGCTGGGGCACCTCATCCTCACTACAATCCTCACTAGTGTAGTAGTAGTGACGATTGTAGTGAGGATGAGGTGCCCCAGCCCATTACTTGATGAGCTGGGGCACCTCATCCTCACTACAATCCTCACTAGTGTAGTAGTAGTTAAATTATAAGCAGCAATTTCAGCGTTCCAAGTGCCTTTAAATGAATTTGAAGAAACTACACTTCAGGATTGTAGTGAGGATTGTAGTGAGGATGAGGTGCCCCAGCCCATTACTTGATGGGCTGGGGCACCTCATCCTCACTACAATCCTCACTAGTGTAGTAGTAGTGATGATTGTAGTGAGGATGAGGTGCACCAGCCCATCATGGGCTGGGGCACCTCATCCTCACTACAATCCTCACTAGTGTAGTAGTAGTGACGATTATAGTGAGGATGAGGTGCACCAGCCCATCATGGGCTGGGGCACCTCATCCTCACTACCATCCTCACTAGTGTAGTAGTAGTGACGATTGTAGTGAGGATGAGGTGCCCCAGCCCATTACTTGATGAGCTGGGGCACCTCATCCTCACTACAATCCTCACTAGTGTAGTAGTAGTTAAATTATAAGCAGCAATTTCAGCGTTCCAAGTGCCTTTAAATGAATTTGAAGAAACTACACTTCAGGATTGTAGTGAGGATTGTAGTGAGGATGAGGTGCCCCAGCCCATTACTTGATGGGCTGGGGCACCTCATCCTCACTACAATCCTCACTAGTGTAGTAGTAGTGATGATTGTAGTGAGGATGAGGTGCACCAGCCCATCATGGGCTGGGGCACTTCATCCTCACTACAATCTTCACTACAATCGGGAAGCAGCGTGCAGCCATCACTCCGTGAGTGATCAGTGCTGCTAGCGGTAACGCTGACAGACGCGTTACCATAGCAACTGTGCTCCCGGAGCCGCGGTTAGTGCTATGGCAACGGTGATCTCCGTTAATGACCGGCTGTGTCAGCCGGTCCCTAACGGAACGGGGAGTCGACCATGTGCTAGAGCATATCGCCGGTACACGGCGATACACAAATGTGCACCGTGTACCGGAGAGATGCACTCGCAGGTCCTACATGACGTGTCATAGTCATGTGACCAGTCTGTAGCCAATGAGATAATAGCCACGTGACTAGTCACATGGCTATTTTGATGTCACGATAGGTCCTGCTTCTCTGCTGGCAGTGCCATACACCGGGAGGATTCAGCGATCATCGGATGGAATAGCGGCAGGAGACAGAGTGCAGGAGGGATCGCGGGGACCGGTAAGTGTTATGGCAATGTTTATTAACTGTTTGTGTACATTTATCATGCATTTTTATGTGTTTGTGATTGCCTCCCATTCTAGCCTATAGGTTCGAGTTTGGTTCGTCGAACGTTCGACGAACTGAACTCGAACGGGACCCCCGTTCGGCGAACCGACCTCGAGCCGAACCGCGACCGGTTCGCTCATCTCTACTAACGACGTGACCCCGACGATATATCGTTAGCGATGTCGCAGCGTGTAAAGCACCCTAAAGAGTGGTGGCAGGTCAAAGAAATAAACCCTCCTAAATAAAACATAAGAGAATGTAACAAACTAAAAATAAATACATAGAAAAATAAATGATAGATATAATAAAAAATAGGTATGTGGTTGAAACAAGGCATTCTAAAATGAAATTCATGGATACATTGACATTTCAAAAATTGCAGCATTACCAAGACTAAATTTAAAATTTTCTTTCAAGACAAGAAAAAGTCAAAATCCTTTCACCATAATCGTACAAAAGGTTTATATGCCTTGTTCATATTACAGCAAGTCAATTACTTAGAAGTTGTTGCAGTTTCAACTTGTTTTGCTTTGCATTTGTATTGGAGGAATCAGGTCTGATGATGTTAAAAGGGTTGTCCACTACATCCCCTTCTCATTCCCCATGTTAAACCCCATTAAAATTAAAAAGCTTATACTCAACTTCGGTGTCAGCACCATTCCAGTGGTCTGCACTCGTGTTCCTGGGGCTCAAATGAGGTTGTTACATGCGAGCCCCACACTCAATCATTATCGAATTTTCTCTGCCTACCTTTAAGCAAATGATTTATTAACTGGAAGTGAGAGCTGCGGCTGCCTCTTACCTTTTATTGATTATTCATATGTTCAAAAGCGGGGAGTGACAAGCCAGTGAGATTGGGTGGTTGTGACATCAAGCGAGTCGTGGGAATGGGAGTGTGTCGCCCAGGGTTATGGGTTACTCAGTCCCAGGCGGTCTATAACTGGAGAATGTCACTTTGGTGGCCGGTGCCCGGTCCCGTGCCCTGGGTCCTTTTTGAAAAGGGAAATATTTACAGGGGATTAGAATAGTGTTCACACATGACGCCACTTGCGGTGTTGCGGCTACGTGGATGGAGCCGGCACTGCACAATGTCCACTACTTGGGTTGGTATTAATGGCAGCCTGGATGGTAGGCCCCTCGCAAGCAGGGCCAGGCCCCAGAGGGTATGTAATGTAACGGGTGTCAGAAGAAGGTAGTCCACACAAGGGGTTCAGTGCAACTGGTTCTTTACTCACTTACTAGTGGTAACTGGTCACCCGAGGCCAGCTGGTTTCACCTTCAGGTCCCTTTAGTCCCAGTGCCAGTTTAGCAATCTGATGCCTTCTTCCCCTGCACCTGTCTCTGGTTGGTGGGTCCCCGTGGCGTATAGCAGCTGGGGGTCCCCGTCTGGTGGTCTTCCACTGCAGTCCGTATGACAGTAGTGTGAACCCTGTAAGGTTGGAGTCTATGGTCTTGTCCCCGGTTCTCCCTTTGCTACTGAGTCCCGGACTTCAAGGTCAGCGAGATCCTTGATGGTCCCCTCGCTGTGCAGGTGTTATCAGGCCTGCCTGGAGCTTCTGCCTGACCTAGGGTCTTGTACCCTGTTGGTGCGTAGTTCCGGGAGTACTCCACCGAGGGGTCACTAAGAAACATCTAACATTAGTGCAAGGAGGCAGGTTAAGACCACCAGCAACATCAAAGGGAGCAGATTCCCGGACAAGCTCGCCCAGAGAGGCAGCGGCACCCGGAGACTTGGTTTACCTTTGTGTCAGAGTCTGCTTTGCGGTCACATCACTACAAACACTGCCTGAGTGAGTACACTGTCTCCCCCTGTTCCAACCTGCACGGCGCTCCCCTACACCTCCACCATCCAGAGTCCCGAGGCCTATCCTACACGTGGAAGGAATGTTATTTGGCTGCCCCACTCCATCCTCCCCCGGGTACTCTCATCAACAGCGGCCGTACTCCCCTCACCGCGAACCACCTTTTCATTTGAAGTGGCCGCGAGCCCCCGGGTCCGGAGACCCTCGAGCCACAGCAGACTTGGATCCGAGCGGTTCGACTGCTGCAGGGGCGGCACATATATGCTTTCTTATTTTAATGGTGACAAACATTGGGAATGAGAAGGAATTGTCCAAGAACTGGACAACCCCTTTAAGAACTGCAGTCTTAAAGGTGGAAAATTAACTTTGTGTCCAAGCCTTGAGTTCCAAATGCATTATCATCATCAGTTATTTGTTGGTCACCAAAACAATTCTGCATTAATTATAATATTGTATAATTTATAACCCTGCCTAATTTTCTTTTCAGGGCACCATTTTTCTGCCTGGCAACAGAGTAGTGGAGCATCCATGTAATGAGGAAAGTCCAGGGAAATTTCTATTCGAGGTGGTTCCAGGTAAGGCTTTTACTTATATTCACTACTGAAGTTTTAGATTACTTGAATTCATTGACTCAAAGATTGTTTTGCCCATGCTTGTTAGGAAGGTTTGACGAGAGCCATTGCCATCTATCACTTCTTTTCTATGCCTTGTTTTGGATGTACATGATTATAGATAGGACTAGATGGACTTATAATTTTGAGTATGTAACTTTGTAAAAGAGAAATCTTCAAATTTTGAATACATTAATTTAGGATAATGTATTAATTCTATTACATGAAAATTAATGTATAAAATGTGCTATTGTTGGTCTGTTAAAATATTTTTCATTGAAAAACAATCAAAAAGTATATTATTGTACTCTTCAAACTTTTTACAAGCTGCGACTCTCAGTCAGGATCGTTGGGCAAAGACTGAATAAAATTAGACTGATGAGCCCTCTCCTTCTTCAGCTGGACTCATGAAATGCTTCAATATTTCTCACTGCTGAGTGTTTGCTATAATTATATACAGTCTATGCAGCCCTTTCTTAGATTTATACTAGAGAAGAACAGATTCTAAATTGGAATCCACCATTTTTGCAAAATTTTCCTAAGAAATTTGGTTTTCAGTTACTAAATTGGCATGAATCTTAACGCTAGAACGCATACCTGGGGCCTCGCAGGCCTGCTAGGTCATTCTTTTTCATTGGTAGATTGAATTGCTTGCGCGTTCTAGGGTTAATACTAGAAAGCTTGTGATTGCTTTGAAAAGGACCGCGCTGTTCAGAAGGACTTACATTGTACTGTAGATACTGTAGATAGAGAGAGGACTCTGTTGACTATAAGAGGTTACACACTAAATGAGAGAAAGAGGACCCCACTGGCCATAAACGTTTACACCCTACAAGAGAAAAAAACCCTCACTAACCATAAGAACTTACTGTATGGGTTTTCCATCTTTCTACATTAATTGGAATTACCCTATTCACTGATAAGAAACAAAGTTCTTCACAAAGGTGAAATGAAAGTATCGTCCAATAAATACTAAATATTGCATAATATACTTGAAGAATCCTGAAACACCAATAAGCGTAGGATTCCACTTGCGACAGACTTGAGCGTATCTCGCATCACATCTCCCGGAACGGCCTGACTCTCTCCGGACAGGAGTGGGTCAGCTGCATCTATTTCTATGCAGCTGAGATGCTCCCATCGGGAAAGTGGCAGGCCATCCCGGGAGATGCGATGCGAGATATGCTCAAGTCTGTCGCAAGTGGAATCCTACCCTAAGATAGGTAGAGGCAAAGTGGCATAAAGTTAGCAAACATTTACAAATATTATTATCAGCAATGCCGTACAATCCCATCTTGCCTTGATGTACTATAGCATGACAATGCATCATGTTTGCAGGTACCTGGACATATTATAGGAGTAGACCTCATGACTTGCTTGCAGTGTTAGTTTTATTTGTGATGGAATAAGGTGTTTTAGTGGATGTTAAGTATCCGATGTTCATCTTGGCGTTTCTTTTTATTTGTACAGTTAATGAGACACTCACCAAAGAATGATTGCCTAAGCACCAAGCAGAACAATACTATTGATCACGGTGTAGTACACAGCTATGAGCAAATTAGCCTAATATGTTTTAGTGGGATTTTAATTGTACAAGACATAATATCAGGCTCTTCACAGTAACAGTAGTATTGACACTTAAAGAAAACCTTTCACTAGGTTTTATCTATATACAGTGCTATGCAGACGTTTGAGCACCACTGGTCAAAATTACTGTTATTGTGAACAGTTAATCAAGTTGAAAATGAAATGATCTCTAAAAGGCATAAAGTTGAAGATGACAAATTTCCTTTATATTTTAGGTAAGAAGAAAAAAAAATATTTTCATCTTTAACATTTTAAAAACTACAAAAATGAAAATGGGCCAATGCAAAAGTTTGAACACCCTTGGAGATTTGTGTGCTCAGATAACTTTGACTATCATTTCAGACCTTAATTAGCCTGTTAGGTTTGTGGCTTGTTCATTATCATAGTTAGGAAAGGGCAGGTTATGCAAATTTCACAACTTTATAAAAACCCAGCGTCCTCTAACCTTGTGCAAATAAAACAACAGCCATTGGTTTTTCAAAGCAGCTGCCTAGCACTCTGAAAATCAAAATGGTGAAGGCCCACAAAGTAGAAGAAAGCTAGAAGAAAATAGCAAAGCGTTTTCAAGTTGCCCGTTCCTCATTTCGAAAAGTAATTCAGAAATGGCACTTACAGAAACAGTGGAGGTCAGGATAAGGTCTGGAAAACCAAGCAAAATTTCTGTGAGAGCTGCTCGTAGGATTGCTAGAGTGGCAAATCAGAACCTTCACTTCACTGCAAAAGTCCTTCAAAAAGATTTAGCCAACTCTGGAGTTGTGGTACATTGTTCTACTGTTCAGACACACCTACAGAAAAATGGCCTTCATGGAAGAGTCATCTGAAGAAATCCTCTCCTGCGTCCTAACCATAAAATTTAGCAACAGAAGTATGCAAAATAACATCTAAACAAGACTGATGTATTTTGGAAGCAAGTCGTGTTAACTGATGAGGTTAAAATAGAACTCCTTGGCCACAATGATCAAACCAAATGTTTGGGAAAAAAAGGAGACAGAATGTCACGACAAGAACATCTCGCCAACCATTAAGCATGGGGGTGGATTAATCATGTTTTGGGTTGTGTTCTATCCAATGGCACTGGAAACATTTCACGGGTAGAGGGAAGAATGGATTCAATTAAAGTTTAACAAATTCTTCAAGCAAACATAACACCATCTGTAAAAAGCTGATGTTGAAAAGAGGATGACTTCTACAAATGGATAAAAATCCTAAACACAATTCAAAATCCACATTAGCCTATGTCAAAAGGTACAAGCTGAAGGTTTTACAATGGCCCTCATAGTCCCCTGATCTGAACATCATTGAAAATCTGTGGCTAGACCGCAAAAGAGCAGTGCATGCAAGAGGACCCAGGAATCTTACAGAACAAGAAGACTTTTCCAACGAAGAAAGCATGAAAATCCCTCAAACAAGAATTGAAAGACTCTTGGCTGACTACAAAAACATTTACAAGCTTTGATACTTGCCAAAGGGTGTGCTGCAGGGTACTAACCATGCAGGGTACCCAATATTTTGCATTGGCCAACTTTATTTTTTGTTGTGAATTTAAAAATGTAATATATATATATATATTTTTTTGTCCAAAATGCAGAAGATGTGTTATCCTTAACTGTATGGCTTTTACAGATAATTTCATCTTCAACTTGCTTAATTGTTCAGAATATCAGTAAACTTGACCAGGGGTGCTCAAACTTTTGCATGCCACTCTAAACTATGGCCCTGATGCATCCTCGTCTTTGGGCCTCTTTTTTGTCTAGTTTTGTGTGTTTTGCACCTTTTTTGTTTGAATCAAATCTTTTATTCTATTTATGCCTTTAATGAAGTCTATTTTATATGTCCTCACATGTTTTATTGTTTGTTTTCCACTTTGGGGGCGTTGTTTAGTGATTCCAGATGTTTTCGATTATAAATCAATTGCGACATCTTAAAAAAGTCTTAGGAGCACTTTGCACGCTGCGACATCGCAAGCCGATGCTGCGATGCCGAGCGCGATAGTCCCCGCTCCCGTCGCAGCTGCGATATCCTTGTGATAACTGCCGTAGCGAACATTATCGCTACGGCAGCTTCACATGGACTCACCTGTCCTGGGATGTCGCTCTGGCCGGCGACCCGCCTCCTTATTAAGGGGGCGGGTCGTATGGCGTCACTGCGACGTCACATGGCAGGCGGCCAATAGGAGCGGAGGGGCGGAGATGAGTGGGATGTAAACATCCCGCCCACCTCCTTCCTTCCGCATATCCTATGGAAGCCGCGGTGATGCCGGTAGGAGATGTTCCTCGCTCCTGCAACTTCACACACAGCGATGTGTGCTGCCGCAGGAGCGAGGAAGAACATCGGACCGTCGCGTCAGCGTAATTATGGATTACGCCGACGCTGCACCGATGATACGATTACGACGCTTTTGCGCTCGTTAATCGTATCATCGAGCCTTTACACACTACGATGTCGCATGCGATGCCGGAAGTACGTCATTTTCAATTTGATCCCACCGACATCGCACCTGCGATGTTGTAGTGTGCAAAGCCCGCCTTACAGTTTGGTTCAACTTCACTTCAGTCCCCTTCCCCGGTGTATTTTTGTGCATGCCAGTATTTTGGCACAATTTTTGTGATTTTTGGCTCCAATGTGAGACCTTTGGCATCAAAAGTCACAAAAAAAAACAATTCAAGACACTAAAACAGACAATTTTTAATCTTTGTGGCAAATTGTGGGAACTAATACCACAAGATCGAAAAGAAAAGTGATGAATCTGAGTTGACATCTACCACCTATTTGTCATCTACAAAAGCATTCCTCCAACCTCTTCATACTAGTCCAAATGCCCCACATACATAAGAAAAGGGCTTTTATAATTGTCCCGCATCATATTGGAGCCTGTGCTCAGGGCCTCCTCTGTCCCCTCAATTGCTGGCTCTTGTATCTTGATTGAACTGTCTGCCATCACGTTTGTCATCCACAGTCTGTTTAATTCTCACACCTACATAGTAGGGATAAGGTGCTGAACCTGAATAGGCCCAAAAGGTTGTGTGGATGATGTCAGCCATGTCAATCAACGCTGGAGACAAGGCAATTGCAGGGACTTAGGATGGTGATTAGACCATTCGGCACCGATTACCATATGATGCAGGACAATTATAAATGCCATTTTCATATTTATGTAGGGATAGTAAAGCTCTTATGAAGGGGGTGCAAGAGTGCTTTTAATAGCAACTGAAAGGTGGTGGATATATTTTAAGTTGGTTGATCCGAATGTTATGCCCCCTTTTTATTCACATGGAACCAATACCATGGTTTTGCCTTCCTCTGGATCAACATGTTAGGCTACGGGTTGAACTAGATGGACTTAGAGTCTCCCTTCAACCTTAAAAACTATGATACCATGATACTATGAATACAGAGAACATGTTAACTCTGTTGAGTAGATTAAGATTTTAGCTCCATAATATAATATTTCCACAATAATACAGAAGACATTACTTTGGATCAACCCTATATATAGAAAACATGGTGACACTGAAATCTTTGGATGGTCCGAGAGGAATGCTGAGGTCAAATTCATTCCCTGGATTTCTACCATTGGAATGGATCCAACAGAAGGAAGAAATATGAGGAAAGCCTTCATTTGGGGTTCTTGTTTGGTTTAGTCCTAAAAATAGGGAGTGTGTATTTGTCATGGAGATTCGTCATGTGAAATAAAAAAAAATTATGTCAGTTAGTTAGCAACCATATTTATAATCTTTTGGCAGGGTTGACTCCGCTATTATGCTGGTCCTTTGATGATAGAGTCCCAGTGCGCCCCCTAAATCTTTCCGACTCTATAACTTTTAACATTCAATGAGACCTTGTTTTTTGTACTACAAGCTGTTGTTTTTATCGTTACCATTTTTAAGTCTTTATGACTTTCTGATTTCTTTTTAGTAAATTTTTGGGGACGTCAAAGTGACCAGTAAAACAGCAATTATGCTTTTTTTTCATTTCCGCATTCAATGCAAGGGATAAATATCATGACGTTTTGTTACTTTGCAATTCTATGTATGCGGCAAAGCGAAATATGTAAACATTTCTTTATTGTTTGGATTATAGTTAACTTACAGGAAAAGGAGTGTGGTTTGAATTTTTTTATATTTGTTTATGTTTTGAAAATATTTTCCATGTTTTATTACTATTCCCTCTTTAGAATAGGCCTTAGAAGACACCAGCACTGTGCCCTGGAATTGTGAGAAGTAAAGGTTATTGGAGGGGATACCTTCCCCCATCTCTAAATTTTTAAGTTCCGCTGTCGCAATAACGTGACGGTGGCATTTAACTGGTTAAACTGCTGCCAGCTAGATGATACATAAGAGTTGTACCTATCATAACTTATTTATTGATGCAACATTGTTTTATGCCAGATTTAACAATTGGGTGCTTGCCATGTGGGGAGAGACTTGTAAACTTGAAATATAGAGAAGCCATATTTTTCCTATCGGCACTGGAAACCAACTTACATTTTGCTCGAAGAGAAAAAATAACAATCTCTGGTAGACAAGATTGAGCTGGAAAAATGTTTACATTACAACAATTATAGTTTTGATTTTACAAGAGGACAACAGAACATGAAATGGGAGCGTGACAGAATTCTCTAACAAATAGTTTGCCCAGTGTGTAGCTATATTCCCATTTTTATGACACTGCGGTAAAATAAAGTAAGGGGAGCAGTGCTGGATTACAGGAAGAAAAAATATCTAGATCTCCGGGCCTTTCCCATCTTAAGGACCTATGGGTTCTCTACTGCCAACCTTCATATCTCAGGTCATTTCTAAACTCCTAGAATACCATTACTTGTTCAGGCCATATTAAAAGGCATGAGCTGACAAAGTGTGATGCCGAGCACCCAAGTGTAATGAGATGCTAGACCACTAGTAGTCGCTAGATACCTTAGTGGAGGAGATCTGCGGGGAAGTCGAACAAGCCAGGGGTCAGGAGCCGGGAGATCACGTCAAAAACAGGGGGAGAGAGAGAAGCCGAAGTCAGTGTTCGAGCAGAGGGTCAGTAAACCAGGAAATCACGTAAAGACCAGGAAGAGAACGGAGCCTGGGTCAGAATACAAGCCGAGGTCGAAAGCCAAGAGGACAAGTCAGGTATATGAGAGTGAACAAAGCTGGAGATCAGGGAGGCAGGAAGTCAAGACGGAGTAGGGGAGGCAAAAGGACGGGGTACAAGGAACTATGAATCGGGACAAGATCAGATGAGTCACTTACGGAAACCAGAGACTTGAACTGCAAAACAGGAACTATCACTGGCGGCATTCTAGGTGGACTGGCTCCCGGATAAAGTAAGCCATAACCCAGTACGAGGCTTCAAAGAACAGACCCCTCCCATACTACACAGGACTTAGACTGGGAACAGCAATTTCACTGGAGGAAAATATGAGGCCCAGAATAGGCTCTGTAGGAGAGTAGAGCACCGCTATTCAGAATTATGACACATAGCCTTTTAAAGTTAATTGTCCAACCAATATTTCTAGATATGTTCCTGACAGTGACAATTGTTTCTAACTTCCTTTCCATGTGGCTGCAACAGGAAGTCAGATGGTATCTAACAGATGAGATATTAGCCCCCCATACATTATGACTCTCAGCCATAAGGCCGTTCTTTTCACTGCGACTATGATCTTATTAATAACATACCCAATTCTCCAGACTGAAGAGTTAAGGCGGCGTTACACGCTACGATATATCTAACGATATGTCGTTGGGGTCACGGAATTCGTGACGCACATCCGGCATCGTTAGAGATGTCGTACCATGTGACACGTCCGAACGACTGTTAACGAGCAAAAATACTCACCTTATCGTTGCTCGTTGACACGTCATTCATTTTCATAATGTCGTTCCTCCTTCTGTGCACCAGTTGTTCGTCATTCCCGAGACAGCACACATCGCTACGTGTGACACCCCAGGAACGACGAACACAACTTACCTGCGTTCCGCTGGCAATGAGGAAAGAAGGAGGTGGGCGGGATGTTTCGGACCCTCATTTCCGCCCCTCCGCTTCTATTGGGCAGCAACTGTGTTACGTCGCTGTGACGCCGAACGTCCCTACCCCTTCAGTAGAGGATGTTCGCCGCCCACAGTGACGTGATTAGGAAGGTAAGTATGTGTGACGGGGGTTAACGACATTGTGCGCCACAGGCAATGAATTGCCCGTAACGCACAAACAACGGGGGCAGGTGCGATCGCTCATGCGATCGCCCGATATATCGTGGCGTGCAATGCTGCATTTATATTACTTTTTATTATTTTCTATAATCTGCTGTATTATCACCCTAAAGTGTTAGAAGACTGGATTACTTGATGGTTTCCTCTAAGAAAGCTTCTGTTATTTGCTTTTCTTGGGTTTAATTTTAATTTCACTTAGATGATTACCAGTTTTATCACTGGAAGCAGGATATTAAACAGTCAATTTGCTTGTTTCATAACTATGTGGGCAGCAATAAATGCTTTTTTCCCTGTCCATAATGCATGCAAATAATTTGGAGAATGTATGTAGGAGAGACTTAGTGATTCTGTAGCCTTGATATAGGGACGAGACGTGTGATGAATTGGAATGATCTGCTGAAATACAACTCCGAGGACATTCTAACTTCTTCCCATGTTCCACATTCTTCTGTGAGAAATAGATTTAACGCATATTCTTTCATATAATAAATGTGGAGAAAAACAATCAGCTGTATCATTTACAGACCATGATTTGGAGACATACTCATCCTCCAGCCTGTAAGAATAAATCTGTTTAAATGATCTTAGTTTCTGGAAATCTGGCGTCCACAGTGTGTGAACCTTTAACTGTTAGGATAACGCATTTTGACCTTTGGTACAATCATAATTTCCAATCCATAATATCGTGGGAAAGTAGAACAGAATACAGCACAGCAATGTTCTATGAACAAAAATTGTTACATACATCCATCCGCAGTCGATGTACAGTACCAGTAGTCTATATGTTGTATGTTGATAATTTATATCAGAATCTAAATGTTTATCCAACAGCAAGGACAGTTTACAATTATTAGCCAGAATCAAACATGGCACTTGTGTAGGTTGTGCACAAGTAGGATCCAATCTCGTCGGTAATGATAAAGACTTGGCACTCAAAACTTGAGGTATGAAAGAAAGTGAATTTTATTCCCAGACAATAACAAGCACAAACCTTTCCGTCCGCAATGGTGTCCACCGCTTGCTCACTTTAACGGTGGACCCCACAAGGTTTACTGGAGCGCCTACTTGCCCCAGGGTACTCCTTTACTGAACCACCACTGCACACTGAGGAAGGTCCATTGCGGACCGAAGTGTTTGTACTGGTTAGTGTCTGGGAATAAAGGTGGCTTTACACACTGCAACATCGCAAATGACATCGCTGTAACGTCACCGGTTTTGTGACGTTATAGCGACCTCCCCAGCGACATTGCAGTGTGTGAAACACATCAGCGACCTGGCCCCTGCTGTGAAGTTGTGATCGCTACAAATCGTTCAGGACCATTCTTTGGTCCTTTGTTTCCCGCTGTGCAGCAAAGTTTTAGTGTGTAAAGGGGACTTTACAGCGACTTCGTTAGCGACCTCCCTTTGAAAAAGCTGCTTTACAACGTCCCCAATGACTAGCTAGGTCGCTCTGCAGGTCCGGATCGCTGTTGCGTCGTTGGCCAGGTTTGCCTGTTTGACAGCTCACCAGAGACTTTGTAGCGATCCCGGCCAGGTTGGGATCGCTGGTGGGATCGCTAGAAAGTTTCAGTGTGTAAAGGGGCCTTATAATTCACCTTCTTTCATACTTCAAGCTTTGAGTGCCAAGTCTTTATCAGTTTATTGTTATTGACAATACTGTCTTTTTTGTGAAGTGTGCAATATATCTCCCTATCTAGAACATGTCTGCTGCTGGACATAATCAAACCATAAATTCCTCAAGGAGTTTTCTGAGTCCTCCCCATTCTTTCTCCCTTTGGTTGTTGAGTCCCAGTTTAGCATAACTGCTGCTCAATAGTTCAAAGTCTAACGGACTATTGGAGATGGCTGAACACCATGAGCATATGCTAAGTCAACTATCCAATTGAACGGCTCCTCACTGGGGACATGTGGTTAGGAAGAATTATGGACTCATCAAGCCCCATTCAAGTGGGGCCTCAAGCAATCATACATGTATCCAGTGGATAGTTGATACATGTACTTTGTAGGAAAGCACTTAAACTATAGGCTGAGCACAGGCTGATTGAGAAAGCCTAATGGCTATCCTGACAAAAAATAGTAGTTGGAAGTCCAAGTTTAAATTGTGCAAAGTATGGGAAAATGTTAGTAAATGTTTTGGAAGATGTACATGACTGCTCATTTGCAGAAAAGCCTTGTTTAGTGATATTCGTAACTAGAGATGAGTGAATAAATCCACAGGACTATGGTCTAGTGAGCTCTATAAGTAGTCCATGGCTGGTGAACATTACGCCTCCGAACTGTCTTACACCTGCTAGAATTCCCATTGCCTCTTGTGATTTTGTAGGCTTGGTTCAAAGTCTTTATTGCAGCATGCCACAAGCATGACAACGGGCTGTGTCTACTAATCAGAAGAACAAGTTGAACAAAATTCATAAACTGATTCACTCTTCTCTATACATAACATTGAGGGACAGTTAATTTTGCATCATAATAGCTGTAAATAGTCACATGTAAATTTCTGAGGTGTTACCTTCAACAATGTTACGTGTTTATTACAAGTGTTCATTATCCTTAAGCCATACGGACTTACTGGATGAGCCACAAACACTGTGTAAAACACAAAAATGTGTAGCAAGACATATATGCCAGGTTTTTTGGTGCAAAATGAGACAGAATTTGCATTAAAAAGTGGGAACTAGTATGTTTTCTTTTCCTTGGTTAAAATTGGTAATGCGGAGTGAGAGTTTCTACAATGCTTCTGCCAACATTTCTTAACAAAGTTACGACAAGTTTCATAATTAAAAAATGTTTATTCTGGTGATTTGAACAATGGGCAATATAAAGTAGCAGTACAATAGAAAGGAATCTAAAGAGGAAACTCAAGATCTGAAGAAAATGTGAAATAACCATTCTGACTTTTGGTAGAACAATCATATGCATTGTTATGATCAACGCACACCTCCTCTAAAGGGGTTGTTTGCTATATTTTTATATTAAAAATTGGTCTATGGGGTAATATAACTAAAGGCCACTTTACACACAGCGACATCACTAGCGATGTCGCTGGTGAAAGCACCCATCCCCGTCGGTTGTGCGTCACAGGCAAATCACTGCCCGTGGCGCACAATATCATTAGTCCCCGTCACACATACTTACCTGCCTAGCAACATTGCTGTGGCCGGCGAACTTCCTCCTTTCTAAGAGGGCTGTTCATTCGGCGTCACAGCGGCGTCACTAAGCGGCCACCCAATAGAAGCGGAGGGGCGAAGATGAGCGGCCGTAACATCCCGCCCACCTTCTTCCTTCCTCATTGGCGGCGGCCGCAGGTACGATGTTGTTCCTCATTCCTGCGGTGTTACACATAGCGATGTGTGCTGCCGCAGGAACGACGAACAACATCGTACCTGCAGCAGCACCGATATTTGAGATTAGAACGACGTGTCAACGATCAACGATATGGTGAGTATTTTTGATCGTTAACGGTCATTCCTGCATTTCACATGCAACAACGCTAACGAGGCCGGATGTGCGTCACGAATTCCGTGACCCCAACGACATCTCGTTAGCGATGTCGTTGCGTGTAAAGCCCCCTTAAGAAGAAGAGATTCTGACCCAATGGACAATGCCGGTCTGTTGCCTATGTCCTCCATTCTTCTCCCCTGTCCAAGCTGCACTTGGCAGCGCAACGCATCGGGTCGTACTATCCTGGCAGCTTCCTGCTTCCTTCCATGTGCACTTAAGTTTTTTTTTTTTCATTTCTTCATTATTTAGTATTGTTTCTATTTTTGAATCTGTATTTGCATTATCCGTAACCTGTACTAAATTTACATTATATGGTAATTCTCTTATTATATTATGGGTGAGCTGTTTCGGGTTTAGCCATATAATTATTGTTTCACGGAAAAAAGTTTGTGAAGTTTTTAAATGGATTTTATATGCATGTATTGTTATATACCGTTCAATAAAATTATATTTATATTTTTTATAGTATGGATGTGCACAAACTCCAATTTATGTGGCTCTTCCTTTTCTTTATTACAAACAATTATTTTGTCTCATAGCTTTATGCATATTTTATTTATCTTCGGTACACCTCTCTTCTTCTTTCTCCACTAATCTCTTCACTCCTTTTCCAATGGAACTAGAATTTGTTGCTTGGATTGTATATCAAGACTGCAGCCAATCAGTGGCCAATAATTGTCTGCAGTGGTCTCATGATATTGCTTGCAGAAAGAGAACAAAAAAAGAGGCTAGTAGACAGGCAATAGTGTAGCGGAAGAGGCGGGGTTCTGAAGATGAATAGCTATTCTTTGTTGATTTAAAACTCCGTGCACCCATTCTAATAATGAGAGTGATAATGAAAGGAAATTTTTAAAAGTGTTATTCAAAATTTGTCAAGCTTCCAAGGCTGTAAGAGCAAACAGGATACAGAAGGCTGACAAGTCCACTACTATAACTCATACAAGCTTTTTAAGGGTACTGTAACATTAAGCGACGCAACCAGCGATTCCACCAGCAATCTGACCTGGCATGGATCGTTGGTGCATCACTACATGGTCGCTGGTGAGCTGTCAATCAGGCAGATCTCCACAGCAATCAGAGATCAGCCACCAGCGACCTGTGTAACAATGCTGTGCTTCGTAACCATGGCACACATCGGGTTACTAAGCAAAGCGCTTTGCTTGGATACCCAATATGTACCTTGGTTACCAGCATCCGCAGCTGCCAGAATCCGGCTCCCTGCACACGTAACCATGGTACACATCGGGTTACTAAGCAAAGCGCCTTGCTTGGATACCCGATATGTACCTTGGTTACCAGCTTACCGCAGGCTGCCAGAAGCCAGCTGCCTGCTCCCTGCACATTCAGATCGTTAGCTCCCGCTGTCAAACACAGCGATGAGTGCTTCACAGTGGGAAAGCAATGACCAAAAAATGGTCCAGGACATTCAGCAATGACCGGCGACCTCACAGCAGGGGACAGGTTGTTGCTGGATGTCACACACAGTGACATCGCTAGCAAGATCCCTGTTGCGTCATAAAAACTGTGACTCAGCAGCTATGTTGCTAGCGATGTTGCTTAGTGAGACGTGGCCTTTAGACTACACTATAGTAATTGGAGTGGCACTAACGCTGAATTAGTGAATGGAAGTCATGTGACCCGCATGCTTCCAAAAGATAAGGACTAAATTGGGATCTGCACCAGTCAGACATTAATGGCATATCCTCTCAATGTTTCATATATATATATTTAAAGGGAATCTGTCAGCAGGTTTTTGCTATGTACCGTAATCTGAGGACAGCATGAGGTAGAGGTTAAAACACAGATTACAGTCATGTGTCACGTATGACACACTGTGTGCTGTTGTTTACATACAACAAAGGTTTTATCACTAGTTGATTATCATTGGCTGGGATGGGAGCCTGTGTCCAAACACATCCTTTCTTGTGGTATGCAGCTCACTGTCAATAGATTATGTACATACAGAGCCTGGTGTGGGAGGAGTTAGCCTTGTCAAGTCTTCTTCATCCTAGAGCTAAGAACTCTGATTCTGTCTCAACTGCTAAACCCAGTAAACTAAATGTTACATCATTGGAATGTGTCTCTTTTCCTATATTATATTTTTTTGCTAAACTTGTGTATATTTGTAGAATGTGTATTCACCTACCGCCACCTTCTCTGGTATCCAGTGCTGTTCTGCTCCTTTTCTCTGTGATGTCATCACTCTTCAGACTCAACATTGCAAAAGTCCCTTCCGGGTCACACAGAATACAGTGTGACATATAAGGGGTTTTCACATTAAACATTCTTTTTCAATTCTAACAATTTTATAATGTGTTAGTCATTCTTTATTTTAGCCATATCATTAAAAAAGCCCTCCCAATGTATTTATTTTTCATTAAATCTGTTAATATGTGCATGTAGCATAGTGTGAGTATATTAATATCATTTCTCTGTTATCCAGCATTGTTCTTTTCCTTTTCTGAGTGATGTCACTCCTCTGTGCCCTCTCTGGGTTACAGCGCGCTCTGCATGACCCAGACGTGGCTTTTACAATTTATGTCTATTGAGCATCAAAACAAGGCTCCATATACTTACAGTACATTGTAAATAGACTTCCAGTTCATATGTAGAGCATAGAGTGACCCAGATTCTCTGAAGAGCAGTGTCGTCATTGAGAAGAGGATCAGAATGGCAGTAAGTGTATATTTTACACAGTCACACTGCACTAAATAAAATATATACACATTTACTAAAACAAAAGCAAACTTTATGGTGGAAATTCTTCTTTAAGATATGAGTACCCACCCAAGCCTACATACAGTAAGTGGAGTCCATAACTTAGGATATCCATATATCTGGCTTTGCGTTGGAGTATACAGCTTGATAAAATCGCACATTGTTACCTTTTCAAATTAATGCATTCTGCATAGCACAAGATTTTCCCTGCTGTGCGTGCTTCAGGCTAAATATCATGCTTCCCCGAAAATAAGACCTACCCCAAAATAAGCCCTAGTATGATTTTACGGGATTTTTGGAGCATGCTTGAAATATAAGCTCTACTTGAAAAATAAGCCCTAGTTACAATCAGGGATGGTGTTAGGTGAAATCAAACTGGGCAATTTCTTAGAGCACAGCAAATTTTTTCCGAGGTTGAGACTGCTGAAGGACCTTTGGTGATTTCACAGTCATGTGACCATGATGTCACCAAAGGTCTCTTAACTGAAAGAGTCTAGAGCTGAAAAGAAGACACGCTAGCATGTACCATATGTGCAGTGTGCTTATATACATGTGTATGTGTAGTGTGTATATACACGTATATGTAACACCTCACGGAACCTGCAGGGCATAACTCGTCACCAGGCCAGTGGTTTTGTGGGGTTGCTGTGAATGGCCTGACCTGCCTCCATGACCCCGTCGGCTATAGGCAAAGAGAAAGTCAAAAGGGGATAGGGAGTTTGCTTTGCAGTGCCACTCGTGGTGCACAGCCAGGGATTAGCCGCCGCTGCGGGATGTCGCTGTCCTCCGGAGCTGATGTTACCGCAGCCCAGATAGTCCAGCTCCCCACAGGTGGAGCAAGCCCAGTGGAGGACGGTGGAGACAAGGGAAGGGCCATTGGCGCCGAAGCGCAGGGCGGCGGTGCCGGCAAATCAGAGTCTCACACAGGGGCTGCAGTTCCACGTGTTTTACTCACACTTCGTGGGCTGTGCCCACAGAGTACCAATCATCGTTGTGATGGGCCCCAGCCCATTGTGTTGTGTAGCATGTGAGACCTTCCTCCTTGTGCCTTGTAGTGTGGATTCCTGTGGCGTGAAGCTACTTGGGGACCCCAGTGTCCTTGGCTTTAGTTGTTGTCCTGTACGCAGGCAGTGCAAAACTTGTTATGGACCCGACCCTGGCTGTGGCTCTTGTCTCTATCTGCTGCTGTGCCCCGATACTTTTGGTGGTGGGCAATGGGACGTGAAATCCCCTTTCACTGCACATTTGTTAGAGTCCATGAAGGTTCACCTAACTGAGGGCTCTGCACCCTGACTGGCGCCAGTCCCAAAGGGGGCGCTGTTGGGGGCTCACCCTCCGGCTACCGTGTTCTCCTCTGTCTCACAGCTCCACTCGATCATCTCCTGCTTCTCTCTCTCTGTCTGCCCGACACTCGGTCGGCCCCTCTGGGGGGAGCCGTAGCATCCCCCAGAGACCTTGCTCTTCTTCGCCTTCTCTCTCCTGACTGAGTCCAAACTGTTCTGAGATAAAACGCCTTCTAAAGTGAAACTAAGTGTGTTCACTTACTTCCCAGGCAGCCCCCACCTTTTTGATGACTCATCCTGCCCGGGAATTTCCCAGCCTCGCTTCCTGAGTTGTATAAGCTGTCTGAGTGTCTATGTGAATGTTGTGTAAGCTAGAAAACACCAGTGGTTAACCTCTTCTTACCCGGATGAGCATTGCACTTTAAGTCAGATACAATACCCTGTGGCGACAGAGCCTCAGGGGCACCACAAATACATGTGTTACACACAGGGTTTGGAGAGTTATGTTTATGTTCCAGCATGTGATATGATTATATTTGAATAAATGATGATTTTTTTTTTTGTTTAAGAATTAATGTGGATTGTTGTTCATAGAGAAAAAAATTAAAACATCCCCCTGAAAATAAGGCCGAGCCCTTCCTTTGGAGCAAAAGAGCAAAAGATAATATAAGACAGTGTCTTATTTTCATAGAAACATGGTAGATGGTCTTCAGAACCTTCCCCAGTTACCATAGCTGGACCAATAGCAGTCACCTGATTCTCTATAAATGACTTGTCCACAATGCATATAGGACAATCCTTTTGTGTATAGTAGGCACACTATGTGAGCCCCAGGCGCTTATTGAGAACGCTGTGTTTATTAGACATATTTCAGACTAATGAAACAAGCTATACACAGGCTGTATTTTATGTCCCCTGACTATTTTACGGGTTAATATGTCCTTTAATGTGAAACTAAATATTCAGACCTTCAAGCTGTTTTTGAGCCCTAACTAGCAGTCTTAATAAATGTGCAAGCAGAATGTGGAACTGCTACAAATTGTCTCCTGAATATATTAGCATTGCATTTTAGTAGGCGCTGCGCACCAGGAGCTGACTTACACGGCTTTACACTATAAACTTACAGAGTTCTCTCTAAATGCCGGTTGATTAACTCTTGTAAAAGGAGACACGATTTTGAGCTGTCTGTCTGAGCACATATAACATTATGATTGATATGGTGACTTTTATAGAGAATAATATGCCCAATCTATAGAATGAGTCAATGCATAAACCACAGTATTCAATGCAAACCTGAAATCACTATGAGCGGGATTAAGATCATCAAATAAGGACTAGCAGGCAATGTTGCTAATGGTAACGTCCCTCAAGAGGAATGGTTCAATAGGAAATAATCACAGCACAATATTGGAACAAAACAGTTCAGTGTTTATATCTTACCACCACCAGAGAACATTCTGAGAAATGCCCAGTTGAACTGCAGGTAGAGATTTCACATACTGCTCTCCAATAGCAACAACTTTGAATATCTCAATGGAATGATGCAATGCAAAATGGGAAAAAAGCAGCAAAATCAGGAGATCTCAGGGACTTTTACAAGGTATTTTACTCAATTTTTGTCACGGTCATCTCCATTGGAGCTTAGTGACAGGCTCAGGTTTGTAGTCTCTGATATACCATCTGAGACTATACACATTAAATGTGTTTTTTCGTTATGGCATCCACAGGTTAATGTCAGTTTTCTTGCTAGCAGCAAACTCATTACCCCTGATCTGGTGTTTCTGCCAATAACCACTCTCAACCTGGATAAATACCCTCTGCTCTCAGCAGAGGGTGCTGTTTATTCAGATTTCATTCAGGAGCTTGGTCTGCAGCAGGACGGAGGTGTTTGCTGCTGATGTTTGCTGTTACTTGGTGTGGAAGTAACCTAGTAGTTTAGTTCCTTTCTCCTTACCCTATTTATCTCCTGCACATCTTTTGTAGTCCCCCTGGTGTTTGCTTTTGTGTGCCTGAGGTTTGTTGTCCCCCCTGCCTGTGTTGTTTGTCAGTGGGGTTTTGTGACTACTGTCCCGATGCAATCCTTGGGTGGTGTGTGTGGAGGGTGTTACATCAGGGTCTTGGACAGGAGATAGGGACACGCTGGGGGCCCAGACCTCACTACCATCAAGTGTACCTCTGGGTTGAAGATCAGCTCAGGGTGCTACCTAGTCAGAGGGCCAGCTTAGGGGTCCCTATCACATGTCACATCCCAGTCACCAGCATGACAATTTTCTTGAGCAGGTGATAGGTCTGCTTTAAATAACTTTTTAAACCTTAAAGTGCACCTCTAGAATACCAAGATGTCATATTTGAGCAGTACTGTGTACACTGAACCACTTCTAGCACAGTATATCCCCTCACTTGACAGTGGATCATTTTAAGTGGTATATTTATAGTTTTTCCACTGATAAAAAAAAAGTTTGTTTTTTTTCTCCTTGGGAATGTCATTGCTCCATTTATCCAGGATGTTACTGTTATTAGTGACAGGGGAAAGACAGCTGAAAACAGAATAAACTCTTTATCTATTTTTTTCCACTTCTGACATATCATCTAAAGCAACTATGTTCTTTATAGAGAGATTAAAAAAGAAAAATCAAAATTAAGGACAGTGACTAGTTGAATCCTTTTCTTCCAACTAGTGTAACATCGAAATGTTGAACTTTGTGCTCTCAAAAGACATTTAATTGCGGCTTCCTCCATGATGAATGCCATTCTTGTAACTCCTGACAGCTAAAAAGTCTTCATTAATCCTGCACAGGAAGATGCCTTAGGAGCATCGGTGGCACCCCCAGTTTCTATTAATTGCGTACTTGCTGGCAGAAGTCGGCAGAGCTCATGTCATAAAACCAGCATTTATATAATGTTACCTACCATATTACTGAAAAACCAACAATAGTTATGTCAGCAATAAAACATCTTCCAGTAATAAAAGATATAAATTATTTATAGTATTTCTTTATTTCATACAATCACCTTTAAGGTGTGCGTGGACTTTGGCAGCATATGACGTTCCTATGAACCCTTTCCACTGTGTATCACCACGATATAGTATATATGGTCTCCTATAATTCAATAGGTGTCTGAACTACAATATGAACCTATACTGTATATGAGCTCTTAAATATTCAGTATAAATAATTCACAGACTGTCCTCATTATATAGACTTGTCTGCTGCTTTGGAAGTTAGAATATTAGAAGATTTGTGAATAAAGCAAGTGGTGACCATTCTGGGATCACAAGGTCACATGCGGTGGAGCAAACTGCCACACTTTTTCATTCAAGTAACCTCTACCAATGAGAAAGTGTTCACACAGCTGAGCGATATGTTGTTTTTATGTGATGGCAAAAGCTCTTATTAGATTATATATTTGGGTCTTGAATGGAGAATAGTATATCCCATCTCTTGTGTATGATCTGACTCTTTGTATATAGGGCTGAGCGGACACATGGCTGTTTAGATTTGTCAGGTTTTGACGAACTTTAGTTAATAGATCGGTTTGGTACCTGGACTTGACCCGAACTTGACCTTGGACCGTAAACACCATATACCTCAATGGGGACCCTTTTTGTTTTTGTAAAATGGTCTTAGTAAGGGCTAGTTGGCTACAAAAGGAAGCAAAATGGGGGTAAAAGCAGGACAATTTCACTGCAAACAAATGTGGATAGGGAATAAATAAATACTTTTAAAAAGTCGGCATGGGGCCCCCCTATTTTTGATAAATAGTCAAAGGTAAAGCAAACAGCTGGGGTCAATATTATCAGGCTGGAAAGGCCTATGGTTATTTGGCCCTTCCCAGCCTATGAACAGCAGCCTACAGCTGCCCTTGAAGTGATGCATCCATAAGATGTATCAATTTTGGTGCTTTGCCTGGCTCTTCCCAATTGCCTTGGTGTGGTGGAAATCAGAGTAATACTTTTGGAGCTGACGTCAGCTGTGAATTGACAGTTGAGCCGAAGCTCAGAGATTAGTAATGGGTATTAGACACCCCCATTACTAACTCGATAAGCATAAAGTTAAAAAAAATACACACAGAAAAAAAAAAAGTTTATTTGAAAAAAGATTCCCCAACACTCCCTCGTTCACCAATTTATTAAATTTAAAAAATCCTCAAAGTTCTGACGTCATCCAATGGTGTATAAATACTCTCCCACACTACCTCATTCACTAAGGTATTCATTTAAAAAATTCCTCAAAGTTGCAACGTAATCTTAAGTTGTAATTTCCCATGATGTCATTACATCCTCTGGAGCTTCATTCTAAGAACAAGACTTCATAGGTCACTCGCAGTCAGCGCCAGACACAAACATGAGAAATTCTTTGCCTGGAAATGACCACAAGTGACCTTTGGAGCATCATTCTGAGAACGCTCTGAGAGGGAGGCTCAATAAGTCACATGAGGTCAGCAGCAGATTCAGAATTTCTCACAAGCATGAGAAATTCAGTGCCTACCTATGACCGCAAGTGTCCCATGGAGTCTCATTCTCAGAACGATGCTCCATAGGATATGATGGATGTCATGGGACATTACACCATTGGATTACTTTGGAACGTTGAAGATTTTTTTAAATTAATAAATTGGGGAATGAAGGCGTGTGGGGGCTCAGTCTTCATTGAAATAAACAATTTCTTCCTCTGTGTGTTTTTTTTTACTTTACACTTACCGTGTTATTAATGGGGGTGTCTGATAGACGCCCCTCCATTACTAACCTCTGGTCTTGATACCAGCTGTCAATTCACAACAGACATCAACCCCTCAAAAATTACCTGGATTTCCACCACATCAGGGAAATTGGGAAGAGCTTTGCAAAGTGCCAGAATTGGTGCATCTAATAGGTGTGCCACTTCTGGGGTGGCTGTGAGCTGCTATTTTTAGGCTGGGAAGGGACAATTAACTTTGGGCCTTCCTAGCCTGATAATACCAGCCCCAGCTGTTTGCATTACCTTGGCAGGTTTTCAAAAATAGGGGAGACCGCACACCATCCAGGCATCTTCCCAATGCTAAAAGCTTGTTGACTGGCTACAATGCAGCTTTTCAACAAAGTTTATTCAGCATCCAAACAGTATTCAAACACCAAGAGAAGTCCATGTTTGAGTTCGAACCACAGACACTACGTGTCCGGTAAAACCCCCCAACTTTACCATTCAGATTCACTGATCGCTATTTGAATACATACATCTTCAGCGCTTGCTGCCTTTGGAGACCTGTATGTATATTTAAAAGTGTCAGAGAAAATGTCATGCACCGAGATGCTGTTTTTCATCTGTGCAGTGGATGTATCTTAACTCTGAATTTCTCTCTGTAAATGTCATCACCACATCTTAGAGGAACAAAGACATAATGAAGTATTTCACCAGATGCCATCTGTCTCTTCAATAATGATCTGCTTTATAAATAATGAAGATATTTTTTTTCTAACTTTATACTTTTTTGCCTGCATTAAATTGTTTTAGGTTTTTTTGCAATAATTTTACATATTTTTCACTAAGTAATCATCAGTTTCTGGCTAAAGGTTACCCTAAACACATTTTTACAGATGCCCATCTGTATGCCAGGTTGGCGCCTCAGAAGGACTGTATTAAAAAAACAGGAGATTAAATAAAATAAAAAAGGCTAAAACTACGGAAGACATGGATACATTTCAGTATTGTCTTATCACCACTTTTAATGAAGGCCATGCTTCTATTATAAAGATACTATGCACAAATTGGTCCGTTATCCGTAGGGATCCGATTCTAAATTATTTCCCAAGAAATCAAATATAATATAAAAGGTGAATAAAAAATTAAAAAATGATCTGGCCTGGAATTACTGGTAATTGAATGGAAGCTGAATATTAAGGATCAATGTAGTTTAGCATTTGTTTCCTAATTGTACGGTTTCCTGATTTAAAAGGCTGCTGTAATTTGAAGTGTTTGTGTTGCGGTATGTTAACACATAAGAACAATGGCTTTGATTCTCTTGAGAGGTGAGATTTTTTATGAGTCAACTTTTAAATTGCAGCAGTTCCTTTGTTATAAATTTGTTGCAATATAGCTTGTAATTTACAATATGTCAGAAGAACTATCCAGACTGTTAGGAAAAGAATGAATAAATACAGACACAACATCAAAGATGGGATTTTAAATCATATTCTGTCCAAACATTTTTGTTCTACACACAATAAAGATGCTTCTTATTTTGTATTGAAAATATAGAAACAAATCCCCAAACCTATTCCATATCGTTTTAGGAGGTTGGTTAGTAGAGAATCCTTTAGATTTGCCAGCTAGGTACTTTCTCCCCTGAGGGGTTAAATGAAATAGCTACAAGAACATGCTCATATTAGTTTTGCGTAACTATTGTATTTTTTTAATTAGCTTTTTTCATCTAGAGATTGAATATATTATTTTCATTTCTTTGTATAATCATATGTTGTTCTATTGCCTGGCCAGATTTTGATACCCACCAGTGGGTATTTCCTTGGGTAACAGCTTCCTTAAAAAATTTTTACACTTCATTGTTTGATAACCTGAGGAAAAAAATCTCATCAATTGTGAAACATGTTGCTGTCTTCTAATAAATTTTTCAGGTTTTTTTTACACCTTCTCATCGTTATCTTCATCATGACAAGGTTTTCTTCTTATATTTTTGCCCTGCAATCATATCACTTCCAGACCTCCTTGTTCTTCTTTACACTGAAGATAGCCGTTAATAACATTGGCTGTATGTTGGAGGCTGCTATCCTGCTACAGAATACATTTTGAGTCAATTAGTTGCCTCTTTGATGGTATCACATGATGGATAAGTATCTACCTATATTTCTCAGCATTAAGGAGACCATTAATCTTGCACAACTTCATTTGCTGAAATACAGCCACACACTTACAAGGTACCTTCTCCATAACTTACTGTTGCCTGCAGAAACATATTATTGCATTTATCTCCAGTCCTTTGGTGAACAAACTGTCTTATACAACAGCCAAATATTTCAATTTTTCACTCAGATCGAAGCACTTGTTGCTATTTTTGAGTATTCCAGTACCTATGTATTTCAACAGAATTCAACAAAATTGTAACAAGGCAAAGAGGAAGCCTACCAAGATACTGGAAGATACTATCAAGTAAATGACAGAGAAGACCCTGGAGGACCTATCTAGGCTTGCATAAGATTGAGGTTTCTATACAGTGTTCATCCATCAAGTGGACATGGCTCGAGATTGAGCTGAAGGCCTTTAAATAATAATGTTCTATGAAGAACACTTCTGGCCAGACTTCTCCAACAGTATGTGAGTGTAATTGAACCCTACTGGTTACTGCAAGGTTAGAGCTGGTGGCAATACTGGACATCTTCCAATTTGAAAGGGAAGTCAGCAAAAGAGTCTTTCATCTGCTGCACTAGGTTCCCTTTACTGACCACTGCATTTACAGTTCTTATTGTCACCTATTTATTGAATTTCATGGTGCTTCTTCAAAAGAGCTTGAACAGCACATCATAAAGCCCCAGTCTGCCTTGAAATATTTGTCCCTTAGAGACCTTGCTGAGGCCATAACTTATTATTTTGGTGTTGTGCTCAGTCTTGCCATCCTATGACCTGTGCCATGACAGAAGAACATAAGGCTACAACAGAGTCCTGATTAAACATTGAGTCTGTCTAGGATTATATGAAGATGCAGTAGGAGACCACAAATTTTACTATATACAGTGGTATTGCAGTATATAATATGAGTGAACAAACTATTGGAGATTAAACTCCCCTAGGATGCCAAATCAGACAATGTAATTTTCTGGATTTGTTTTCTCATTTTTTTTCTCATAGCTGTGGTCTACCTATGATGTCAATTACAGGACTCGCTCATCTTTTTAAGTGGGAGAACTTGCACAATTGGTGGCTGACTAAATACTTTTTTCCCCACCGTAAAAACCTAACAATAATTGGTATTTTCACATCCGTAAAAGTCCAGTCTATCAAAGTATTACATTATTTAAAACATACAATAAAAGACAAAAACTAAAAAAAATGGAAATGCCATACTTGTCTTTTTCTAGTCAATAGTTTCCCTCAAAAATACATAAAAAGTGATCGAGATGTCACATATACCCTAAAATGGTATCATTGAAAACTACAACTCGGCACAAAAACAACATGTCCTCAAATAGTTCCATTGACTGAAAAATAAAAAGTTAAAGGTTTTAGAAAGTGGTCACACAAACAAAAATGCATTGATTAAAGTTTTTGGGTGCCTCTGTGTGACCTTAGTCCAGAGAAGAGCAATCAAGATGGCAGAAGGTCTGCATACCATGTCATATGAAGACCAGCTAAAAGAACTAGGAATGTTCAGTTTGCAAAAGACAAGGCTGAGAGGAGACTTAATAGCGGTGTACATTATCTGAAAAGTAATCACAGTGTAGAGGGAACTACCCTCTTCTCATTAGCACAAGGAAGTACAAGAAGCAATGGGATGAAACTAAAAGGAAGGAGATACTGATTAGGCATTACAAAAATATTCTGACAGTGACGGCAGTCAGAGAGTGGAACAGGCTACCATGGTAGTGAGCTCTCCATCAATGGAAATCTTCAAGCAGAAGCTGGATAAACATATAGCTGGGATAAGTTAGGAAAGCCTGCACTTGCAGGTGGTTGGACCTGATGGCCCTTGAGGTTCCACCCAACTCTACCATTCTATGATTCTATGACCTGGACATGGCAGGAGCCATATATTTACAGCCAAAAATAAGATTGGATCCTGTCAGGACATATTCATGAGGTCTACAGTACAGACCAAAAGTTTGGACACACCTTCTCATTCAAAGGTTTTTCTTTATTATCAGGACTCTAAAAATTGTAGTTTCACATTGAAGGCATCAAAACTATGAATTAAAACATGTGGAATGAAATTCTTAAAAAAGTGGGAAACAACTGAAAATATGTCTTATAGTCTAGGTTCTTCAAAGTAGCCACCTTTTGCTTTGATTACTGCTTTGCACACTCTTGGCTTTCTCTTGATGAGCTTCAAGAGGTAGTCACTGGAAATGGTCTTCCAACAGTCTTGAAGGAGTTCCCAGAGATGCTTAGCACTTGTTGGCCCTTTTGCCTTCACTCTGCGGTCCAGCTCACCCAAAACCATCTCGATTGGGTTCAGGTCTAGTGACTGTGGAGGCCAAGTCATCTGGCGTAGTACCCCATCACTCTCCTTCTTAGTCAAATAGCCCTTACACAGCTTGGAGGTGTGTTTGGGGTCATTGTCCTGTTGAAAAATAAATGATGGTTCAACTAAACGCTAACCAGATGGAATAGCATGCCGCTACAACATGCTGTGGTAGGCATGCTGGTTCTGTATGCCTTCAATTTTGAATAAATCCCCAACAGTGTCACCAGCAAAGTACCCCCACACCATCACACCTCCTCCTCCATGCTTCACGGTGGGAACCAGGCATGTAGAGTGCATCCGTTCACCTTTTGTACAAAGACACGGTGGTTGGATCCAAAGATCTCAAATTTGGACTCATCAGACCAAAGCACAGATTTCCACTAGTCTAATGTCCATTCCTTGTGTTCTATAGCACAAACAAGTCTCTTCTGCTTGTTGCCTGTCCTTAGCAGTGGTTTCCTAGCAGCTATTTTACCATGAAGGCCTGCTGCACAACGTCTCCTCTTAATAGTTGTTCTAGAGATAAGAAGATGTGTCCAAACTTTTGGTCTGTACTGTACATAGAAGGATAATTCCCAAAGCCCCTTGTTATCATGATGTATTTACAAGCGAGCCCTAAAGTCTTAAACGACAATTCAATTCACAACTGCTAAATCTGTCATTTCAATAACTCCCACTGACTTTTGCTGCTAGTGATTCCCATCCAATTATTACTTTTTTGCTTTTTTTCCAAATCAAACATTTGCACCCGAAACCTACAGGGGAAAGGAAACCAGAGGCCGAAGTAGTATTCAGATGAAATTGACTTTTTAGTTTTAAGTATCAAGAGCAACAAATGAGAAGAATAATAATTACAGTTGAAACTTTACAATGTACAGAAAAGGAAAAACAAAAGGATATGCTAAATACATTACCAAAAACCTGGCAACATCTGGTTCTCTAACTTTTACTGCATATTAAAATCCCATGGTCTGCCTGTGTTCAGCTTCTCAACATATGGAGAGCCACAGGTAGAGCGAGCCAGAATGGAGAACCGTGCTTGTAGAATATTAATTACAGGACACATTGCAGCTCCATAGACATGTACTAAACAGGCTGTGCTGAATTGGTAGAATTCTAGAGTTCACTGTATAAATATATACAGAAGAATTGATAGTGAAATTCAGCATAAAATCCAAAATACAGAAGTCAGTAACTGAGCTGCTATGTGATCGTCTTGCATAATGGTATAATGCCCCAGAGTCCAGCCACTTCTAATTGACTCCAGATAGTGAGGAGATATCAAGTGCCTGCTGATTGTTTTGGCACTAAAGCAGGTAGCATTAATTACGCAGAATGAATGTCCTTTCTCTAGCCACTGCACAGATGGAAGCAGAATTCGGTTGTCTGAGAAGCAGCATGTCACTGTACGCTTGACATAACTCTGTGTCTCTCCATTATTCTGTTCCCGGCTCCCAGCTTGCAAAAAACGTTGTGACACGTACCGAATGACAGAGCACATTTCTATGCATAATTACCTTTATTATTATTGTTAATATTATGTTAATATTATATTAGTTACTTTATAAATATAAAAAGTCCCATAGTCAGGTAGCTAGCCCCCCTACACATACTGCAGGTGCGGTTTACTACTGTTCTTCTATTCAGGCTACTATAAATAAAAATTAACTCAAACTTTAGGCTAAAGTAGGGTGCACAACCTATGGCCAGGGGCATTATGCAACCTACAATGCTATTCTGTGTGGTACCAACCATATAAGTAGAAAAATGCTTCTTTGACAGGTTATATATGAGCAGCTATAACCAAGAAGAGTAGTGGCAAGAACCTAAGGAGCAGGGACTTGCGAGTACTAATGGTGCATGGTGTAGACTGGTATGCTCAAGAGGTGATCTATCCTGTTGAGACTCGCATCGGACCAGCAATAGGGCAGTCACAGACGCACTTGGAGCAAGTCACCACTGCTAGGCAAGTCCTTAAGGGCCGGGATATTCTTCACCCACTCCCAAAAGGGAGGGAGACTTTGACAGAGCCCTACACAGACTGCTGACACAGGTTAGCTGGCGACTAGTGACGCGGACGATGTCAGTTAACAGGAGTAAAACCAAAACTAGCGGCACAGTAATAAATTAGAATAAGAAAGGGAAATCCAGGGACTATAGCCACAGATGACAATCCATGAATAACCGGTAGCAAATGCTGAGAAGAAACCAGAAGCTTACCAGAAACGACTCACCACACACTACGCAAGGGAACTGAATAAATAGCATTGGATTGGGTTAGGAGCAAGGTTAAAGTAGCCAGTCCAAAGCTAATGATTAAGGTCAGGTGATGCATAACTTCCAGTCATGTGCAGGGAGCCACCACCCTGCTCACCTGTACACACATTCCCACCATTGGCTTACACCAGGCAAGGCAGCATCTTACTTTGCCTGGCAATCGGTAGACACAGTGTCCTATGTCTCCTTAGGACAAGAACCATGTGGGATATGTAGAATACCACATTGCCACATCCCGCACAACGTCCTCACACAAGGCACCACCTGAGTGCTCAAAAGCCTCGCCAACGGAGTAAACAGACTGGCAGGGAAGTCTGGCAATCAGAGGAGGACAATTGCTACCACAGCAGATATTCCTAACATAGACATTTCTGGATGCCTCATACATCTGTAGTATGGAGTCTTATCACCCACTGTAGTTTATTAGGCAGTAAGCACAAAACCCATGATCGATTGTAGCGAGCCATGAGTATTCATCGCCTTTTCCTTTTTAGCACCTGTTCACACAGTTTTTCAGGGTTTTTTTTACAAGGATTTAGATGCAGATTTTACTTCATTAAAGAATACTCATTGAACATTCTTCCTATTGGTTTTACTTGGAAATGTTCAAAATAAAGTAAAAAAAAAACAGCACTATGTGCATTATAAGAGCTTTTTCTATTAAAATTTAAAACTTATTCAAAGAGTATTTGTTGCTTTTTTTGGGAGCAGAATATATTTCTAAATTCTTATTAGAAATCTGTGAACATATCATTACAGTGTGGATTGGTGGCAGTATGAGTCCTCTAAGGCTACATGCGCACGCTGCATCTTTTTGTGTTCACAAACTGCACCTTGTCAGTGAGAGCCTGGAAATGTCACAAAAACGCATGTAATTTTAGGTGCGTTTTTGCTGCGTTTTTGGTGCGTTTTTGGTGCGTTTTTCACACCCTGCGTTTTTGCTGCATTTTTGTGACAAATGTTGACAAAAACGCAGGAAGAATGAACATGCTGCATTTTATTTGTCACAAACCTTTGACAAATAAGGCTATGTGCACACAGTGCGTTTTTCGCGGCGTTTTTGCGCGTTTTTCGGGTGCGTTTTTGGCCTCAAAACTGCAGGACTTAGCTTCCCCAGCAAAGTCTATGAGTTTTCATTTTTTCTGTCCGCACACATCTGTTTTTTTTCAGCTGCGTTTTTGTGGTGCCACAAAAACGCGGCATGTCAATTATTCCCGCGTTTTTCACTGCGCTTTTCATCCATTGAGTTCAATGGGATGTTGAAAGACGCAATGAGAAACGCAAATAGCTGCGTTTTGGTGCATTTCTAAGACCAAAAACGCAGCTATAAACGCAGGAGGTGGGTAGTAAAGTGACGTGTACAGGAAGAGGATTCCTTCTGTCAGTATATACAGAAGCGTGAATCCTCCCGGTACCGTCACCGCCGCTTCCACCTCCCGTCCTGTGCATGTATGCTGCCGTGCGGCGCCATGTACAGGCAGGAGGTGGAAGCGGCTGCGAAAACAAAAGTTAACAGTAGAAAAAAAAAAAAAAGTTATACTCACCTGTCTGCAGCCTCCCGGTGCCATGCCCGCTCCCCATCTCCTCTCACGGTATCGCCACCCCCACTCCGGCTCTGTGCAGACGGCCGGGAAACCTCCGATGGATGCAGGACCTGGCGATGGATCACCTGATGCAGTCACCTGACGCGGGCGCCCGGCCGGTATCAGCGGATGCATCAGGAGACTTCATCCCTGATTACCGGCAGCTGCTGCAGCGATCGGACGGGATCAGACTCCCGCCCCATCGCTGCAGGAGCTGCCGGTAATCAGCACATAAGTGAGTATTATTTATTTATTTTTATTTTTTTTGCACTGATGCATCTGCTGATTGTATAATCGGCTTTTATACAATCAGCTGATGTGTGATGTGATTCAGCCCCTAGAACCTGACACATCATCTGATCGCTTTGCCTTCCAGCAAACCGATCAGATGATATTGGATCCGGATTGGATGGCGCGGGACCCTGACCCAGGATTACTGCGGAGGGGGGGTTCTTTATTTCAATAAAGATGGAGTCACTAATTGTTTTGTGTTTTATTTCTAATAAAAATATTTTTCTGTGTGTTGTGTTTTTTTTTTTACCTTTACTAGAAATTCATGGTGGCCATGTCTAATATTGGCGTGACACCATGAATTTCGGGCTTAGGGCCAGCTATACAGCTACCCCTAACCCCATTATTACCCATTATTACCCTAAGCCCTAACCCCATTATTACCCGGCGAGCCACCCGGCATCAGGGCAGCTGGAAGAGTTGGATACAACGCCAGAAGATGGCGCTTCTATGAAAGCGCCATTTTCTGGGGTGGCTGCGGGACTGCAATTCACAGCGGGGGTGCCCAGAAAGCATGGGCACCCTGCACTGTGGATTCCAATCCCCAGCTGCCTAGTTGTACCCGGCTGGACTCAAAAATTGGGCGAAGCTCACGTCATTTTTTTTTAAAATTATTTCATGAAATTCATGAAATAATTTTTAAAAAAAGGGCTTCCCTATATTTTTGGTTCCCAGCCGGGTACAAATAGGCAGCTGGGGGTTGGGGGCAGCCCGTACCTGCCTGCTGTACCCGGCTAGCATACAAAATTATGGTGAAGCCCACGTCATTTTTTTTGTTTGGGGGGGCAAAGAAATCCTGCATACAGTCCTGGAAGGAGGATGCTGAGCCTTGTAGTTCGACAGCTGCTGTCTGCTCTCCTGCATACACTATTGGATGGAGGATGCTGAGCCTTGTAGGTCTGCTCCCCCTGACTCTCCCTCAAGCATACAGTCCTGGATGGAGCATGCTGAGCCTTGTAGTTCTGCAGCTGCTGTCTGCTCTCCTGCATACACTATTGGATGGAGTATGCTGAGCCTTGTAGTTCTGCAGCTGTCTGCTCTTCTGCATACACTAGTGGAGAATGAAGAACACATTGAAGAAGGAAATGACATCAGACCTTTTTTTTTTGTTCACTGATAAAAAACGCATAAGGACGCAGTGAGCAAAAACACAGCAAAACGCAGCAAAAAAACGCACCAAATCGCGGCAAAACGCGTGCATTTTTTGCCGCGTTTTTTCGACACAGGTGCGTTTTTGTGCGTTTATAGCGGCCAAAAACGCACAAAAACGCAGCGTCAAAAAAACGCAGTGTGCGCACATAGCCTAAAACGCTGACAAATAAACTGAAACGTGCGCATAGTAAATCTGACTTCTCATGGACTTTGCTGGGAAGTCAAATGTCAGAAAGTTCTGACAACAAAACTGCAGCCAAAAAAGCAGCAAAAAAGCAGGAAAAAAAGCAGCGTACGCATGTAGCCTCAGGCCCCTTTCAAACATCAGTTCTTTACCATCAGTAACAATCTGTCGAATTTTGAAAAAAATGGATCCAGTGACTGATGCTAATGCTTTTTTTTCTCATCAACTTGTATTAGCAACGGATTGCGACGGATGGCCTCATGTTTCATCCATCGTTCAACGGATCTGTCAAAAATTGTTTGTTCGTCGGACGGAGACACAGCCAAAGTAATGTTTTTTGTCTACGTCGAAAAAATGGACAACGACGGATCCGTCGCCGTCCGTCGTTTGGTAGGATGGAAGCCTATGGGCGCAGGATCCGTCGTAATCCGTCAAATTCTGTTTTTTTAAACTGAACACGCTCCAATTATTATTTAGCCCCCAGCTAGTCGCTACCATCGAAAAACGTATCCGTCGCATCAGTTTAGCCACAATCTGCGACGGATCCGTCGATCCGTCGAGAAAACAGATTGTGACTGAAGGCAAAACACTGATTTGTGAAAGGGGCCTAAGTAGAATTTGTACCTATCAGATTTTTATTATAATTTGTTTCAAAATGTCATAAATGTCACATATGTTTATACCCTTTTGCTTTTTAGTGTGTTCCCAGATTTGTTCAGGATAACACAATGTGGCTTTTAGACCAAAATAGGTTGTGCACCCATGGTCTAAAACCTCATGCAGGTGGACCTCCTGGGCAGTGCACAGACTTTACTACACATGACTGAGTGACCCTTAGGCACTCAGTGAAGAGTCATGCAGGAATACACAGTACATGGGTCTATTGAAAGCAATGACTAATATAGTTGGACACTTTTGGTTAACGTTTCTGATTGCGGCCCCGTATATAATGAGACCACAAAGACAAATATAAGGCAATTTATAAGCTATTCATTAATAAAGCTAAAAATGTGATTTCTGTGTGATATTTTGCTACAAAACAGTTACATAGAAAATCTTTGTGTTACTTTTATTATTGATTCAGTCTTCCTGAAAGTAAAGCCTGCTTTACACGTGTCGATATGTCGTGCGATCGCATATGCGATCGCACCCGCCCCCATCGTTTGTGCGTAACGGAGAATTTCTTGCCCGTCTCACACAAAGTCGTTAACCCCCGTCACACGTACTTACCTTCCAAACGACCAGCCAATAGAAGCGGAGGGGCGGAGATGAGCGGGGCGTAAACATCCCGCCCACCTCCTTCCTTCCGCATTGCCGGCAGCCACAGGTAAGCTGCAGTTCATCGTTCCCGGGGTGTCACACGGAGCGATGTGTGCTGCCTCGGGAACAATGAACAACCGAAGCACAGAAGGACATTCGATTTTAGAAAATGAGCGACGTGTCAACTAGCAACGATAAGGTGAGTATTTTTGCTCGTTCACAGTCGCACGTAGCTGTTACATGCTACGATATGTCAAACGATGCCTTATGTGCGTCACTAACGACGTGACCCCGACGGCATATCGTTAGATATATCGTACCGTGTAAAGTGGCCTTAAGACCCTCAATAGATTGTGTCCTTTAGACTGCCGATCTTAGATGCCTTCACTGTCACAGATCTTCTAGATGCCTTACAGTGCCTCCCACCAATGCCCCGGTTATACTAATAATAATCATACAATCGTTGACTGGATAGAGTGGCTATAACATCTCCATAACGGCTGCAGCTCTTAATTTTATTTTTTTACTTTTCATATTCAAACATATTTCCACATTTATTCTTTTGTTTTCGAAGTTGCAAAAATTGTCAGCAACGATTGCATACATTTGCAAATATCAATGGACTAAAACTCAAATCACACAATGCCCCCATTTGACTAACTTGGTTAAGCCTCTTTTTGTAGTATGTAGAATGCCATAAATGTAACTTAAGACAAAGTGGTCACAGAAATTCATAGAAATATGCAACACGGCTACAACAATGTCATACATATGTATCATACAGTCAGAATATTGATATTGAGTGATGCTAAGACACTTGCATATATAATGTCAACACAAAAAGATTGTTCAAACCAAGCATGGACACATGGAGAACCCATGTCATGGCTAAAATGTTAAGTACACCTTCTTCCCACCTACTTGTTTTCCATTTATCTATGCACTTCTCTGGCTCCGGTAAAGCCAGGACTGTCAAACTAAAAAGAAAAGGTTAGAAATAGATGAAAATCAGGAAGGTGGAGGGTCAGACATACTGCATGGGCAGGTAGTTCAGCTGCACAATGACCCAACGCTGTTGTGCTCATTCTATATCCTTGCCATGTAGATTCTCGTCCTACTCAGAATGTTGGGGGAGGGACCCTTGCATCTCTATATTCTCTATATGCTTTCATTCATAGTTAATTACATTTTTGCTTTAATTTATATTAAAATGTTGCCTGTCCCAAGATTCAAACTCATAACCTCTTGCATGGTAGGCATATTATATCTGAGCTAACACAAAGACTTACAAATACGAGTACATCTTCTCTAAAGAGCTAAATGGTATTCTTCTTCACAGGCATATTGTACTGGTACATTAAGATACACCTCTATCAGTAAAGTTCTATATTCTTATATATTAAAAGTAAAAGTCAAAAAGATTTTATTCTTACACAAATATTGCAAAATATTTCAAAGAATTACAACGATCATAACTTTTAAAAAATAAACATATAAATAACATAGGCACACAGTGGCATGCAAACATTTGGGCACCCCTGGTCAAAGCAAGTTGACGATGAAATGATCTCTTAAAGGCATAAAGTTAAAGATGACAGATTTCCTTTGTATTTTAGGCAAAAAAAAAAATATTTTCGTGCTTTACATTTTTAAATTAACAGAACAGGACAAAGGGCTGATGCAACGTTTGGGCACCCTAAGTGGATAGTACCTAGTAGCACTCCCTTTGACAAGTATCACAGTTTGTAAAGACTTTTGAAGCCAGTCAGGATTTTTTTCAATTTTTGTTTCAGGGATTTTCCTCCATTCTTCCTAGTCTTCCAGTTCTGTGAGATTTCTGGGTTGTCTTGCATGCACTGCTGTTTTGAGGTCTAGCCACAGATTTACAATGATGTTCAGATCAGGGGACAATGGGGGCCATTGTTAAACCTTCAGCTTGCGCCTTTTGAGGTAGTCTATTATGGATTTTGACGTGTTTTTAGGATCATTATTCACTTGTAGAAGCCATCCTCTTTTCATTCAATTAGCAAAATACCAGGGGGACCCACAGTATCCACAAGAGTAAATAGCTGGATCCAAAAGGAGCAAACAATGGTCTGAACACAAAAAAGACCTAAAACATAACTTTTAATAAGTACCAATTAAAAGAGCTAGCGCTCAAAGAATGATTAAAACCAGTGAAGCGATGATATAACTCATGCTCTGCAAGAGGGCATCAGATATAATGCGGCACCTTTTGAATTTGTACCTTGACATGTGGATACTTGTGTGTCACTGGGCATGACAATACTGCAAGATAAGTGATGAATGGACAGTACCCAGTGACCTTCACCTGAACTCCCCTGATGATTGTTCCCCATGAAACGCGTTGGGAGTGAGTGTTTCTCAACAGTATGGAGGTGATTTCTTCATGGCATTCCTGAGGGATCTAAAATAGCTGGTTGACAGCTTCCCCATAAGCCATGATGTACTTCTAGTCGCCCTTTTCTCTACAGGACTGGGCAAGATTGTTCCATCACAGGACGTATTACGTTTTATACCCTGATCCTCTGTGCATGATCAGCATTTGGTTCCCTCCTATATGGGATTTAATTATGCCATGTTAATCTGATTTGTATTGCCAGCATTTTGCCAGCATTTGTAGCACACTCTCATTTCCCCCCCCCTTCCTTCCTCCTTTAAGGTTGGAGTACTACATTAAGGGGTAGTGGGTGTAAGTGTGTTTTATTTTTGTCAAACATCCTCTAGGCACCTATCGGGGTGTTCCTGGATTTTTTCTGGTTTATATGATGCCACTGTGATAAGGACCTATGTATGGTGGTTTGACTTGGGCTATATCTGATGCCCTCTTGCAGAGCATGAGTTATATCATCGCTTCACTGGTTTTAATCATTCTTTGAGCGCTAGCTCTTTTAATTGGTACTTATTAAAAGTTATGTTTTAGGTCTTTTTTGTGTTCAGACCCTTGTTTGCTCCTTTTGGATCCAGCTATTTACTCTACCCCCATCCTCTTTTCAACTTCAACTTTTTTACAGATGGTCCTATATTTGAAACAATTTTACCAATTAGTTTTGCTGTCACACTCCCTTTAGATATTACCTATATTATTATTACCACTGGTGGGCACAGAGAGAAGAGGGCCCCTGTGCAAGAACAGTATATGGCCTTTGCAGTCCAATAGCTCCTCATAATGTACAATGTCATGTATTTTGGAGGTACAAATGGGCTCCCTTTACCTCTTGGGCCCCTTTTGTGGCTGCATGGGTTGCTACAATATATAGTAGTGAAATCCAGTTCGCCATTACTCATCCACCTTATGTTCAGAGCTCGGACATAAGGGTGCTTTACACGCTGCGACATTGGTAGCGTTTGCTAGCGATGTCCTGCGCAATAGCACCCACCCCCGTCGTGTGTGCGATATGTAGTGATCGCTGCCGTAGCGAACATTATCGCTACGGCAGCATCACACGCACATACCTGTTCAGCGACGTCGCTGTGACAGCTGAACAATCCCTCCTTCAAGGGGGAGGTGTGTTCGGCGTCATAGCAACGTCACTGCCGTGTCACTAAGCGGCCACCCAATAGCAGAAGAGGGGCGGAGATGAGCATGCGGAAGATCCCGCCCACCTAATTCCTTCCTCATTGCCGGCAGGACGCAGGTAAGATGAGGTTTCTCGTTCCTGCGGTATCACATATAGCGATGTGTGCTGCCGCAGGAACGATAAACAACCTCGCTACTCACCTGTCACCTGTTATATGCTGCGATGTCGCTAACGACGCCGGATGTGCGTCACAAACACCGTGACCCCTACGATTTATCGTTAGCGATGTTGCAGCGTGTAAAGCCCCCTATAGGCTCCACCATGGCCTGGTTAGTGATAAGTGAAACAAGATGGTCAAACTCAAATGAACAACTTCTTCATTGCTTGAAAAATTCTTATATACAGGATGTCAAGTATTTACACAGAAAATGTTATAGTAGCAACACATTTCTGGTGTGCATTCACCTGTAATCTTGATCAGTCACCAATCATGACCATGATTCAGGGTGGATGCACACCAGAAACGCATTGATGCATATGCTACTATAGCATTTTTTGTGTAAATACTTGATGTTGTGTGTATAAGAATTTTTCAAGCAATCTTTTCACTTGCACTAACATGTCCGCCACTGATTATTACAGCCCCTATATAGTTATGAAATTGTGGGAACATTAAACACCAGCACAGTAGCAGACAGTATACTCATTATAGTGTTCAGCAGCCTTAGAATATCTTGTATCACAGTGAGTGCGGGAAGCTGTCGCTGCCGTCTACAATCAATACAGACTCCGACGGGTTGAGGACTAATGATCAGCAGTGCTGCATACACAACTCTCACCAGACAGCCTCCACATAGCTACTTTAACATTCACCTGTTCCTCTTCAGCTGTATTTGCTGAAGTTTTGATTATATTTCGAGTTACATTTTTGTCCACAGTTGTTGACAGAATTTCATATTTAATTCAAGCGCTGGTATGAAGAGCTTGGCACCGCAACGCAGAGAAATTCCTGGCGGTTCTGAAAAACCTTGCATAACAAACGAAGAAGCCCACACACAATCACATATAGTCTAAATGACCTAAAGATCGATGCAAAGAAGTATAGACACAGTTGTGATATCATTATGTTTATCAAGAATATTATCCAGCGAGAGTGATCTTCATAACATGCCAAGTCTAAGACTGTGAAAGCACGACCTGTGAGGATACCACCATCTGTTACCATTTGGCATATGAAGGCTGAGTCAGTACACAGCACACTATTGTCCTTGACACCAGCAAATGATCCTGATGGAATCCTGCCTAAAATGCCTCTCAATCCATTGCGATACAGCTATAAAGCATAAACTACGTACAACTATCACATAACAAACAGGCACTTTTTATCAAATTTGTCCACTTATCGTAAAATCAAATGAGTTCTAAACACTATTTTATCTGACTCACTGTTATTGCAGTTATTATTGTTGCACTGCATTGTCTTAGTTGTCAATCACTGCTGCTCTGACTCTATAAGCAGTAGAGGCAGAGTCACCAATGATGTAGCCGATGGACTTACTCTGTAAGCAGCAGTGGCACAGCCGCTGATGATGTCATCACTGGACTGACTCTGTAAGCAGCAGTGGCACAGCCGCTGATGATGTCATCACTGGACTGACTCTGTAAGCAGCAGTGGCAGAGCTGCTGATGATGTCATCACTGGACTGACTCTGTAAGCAGTAGTGGCACAGCCGCTGATGATGTCATCACTGGACTGACTCTGTAAGCAGCAGTGGCAGAGCTACTGATGATGTCATCACTAGACTGACTCTGTAAGCAGCAGTGGCAGAGCTGCTGATGATGTCATCACTGGACTGACTCTGTAAGCAGTAGTGGCACAGCCGCTGATGATGTCATCACTGGACTGACTCTGTAAGCAGCAGTGGCAGAGCTACTGATGATGTCATCACTAGACTGACTCTGTAAGCAGTAGTGGCAGAGCTGCCGACGATGTTTTCGCTGGACTGACTCTGTAAGCAGCAGTGGCAGAACCGTTGATGATGTCATTGATGGACTGACTCTGTACGCAGCAGTGGCAGAGCCACTGATGATGTCATTGATGGATTGACTTTGTAAGCAGCAGTAACAGAGTCTCTAGTGATATCATCACTGGATTGACTCTGTAAGCAGCAGTGGCAAAGCTGCTGCTGATATCATCGCTGGACTGACTCTGTAAGCAGTAGTGGCAGAGCCGCCAATGATGCCATTGCTGGACTGACTCTGCTAGCAGCAGTGGCATAGCTGCCGATGATGTAATTGATGGACTGACTCTATAAAGCAAGAGTGGTAGAGCCGTCATTGATGTCATCAATGGACACATTCTGTAAGCAGCACCAGAGCCACCAATGATGTCATGGCTGTACTGACTGTAAGCAGGAGTGCAAGAGCTGCTAATGATGTAATCACTGAACTGACTGTAAGCAGCAGTGCCAGAGCCGCTAATGATGTCAACGCTGGACTGACTTTGTAAGCAGTAGTGTCAGAGCCACCGATGATGTAATCGCTGGACTATATCAGTCATCATTCTCTTAATGGAGCATTCGTCCCTGCTGCTGGGTGGGGCATGCACTGCCCATCTGCAGCATCAGTATAGTCTTCACTCCTTCTGTCAGGGAGCCTATATTGCTCCAAGCTGATTATAGTTTTAATTGAGTTTACTAGGTCTTGTTTACCAGCCAATACCAGGGCCAATTCTTGAGCACAAAACTTATTTTTAAATCTTCCCCTGACACTCAGTTCCTTGCCAGTTAATACTAGCTGTGGTGCAATATTTTTGTTTACTATTCCCGATTCCCGACTCAGCTTGATATTTTTCTTCTCTTTCCCCTTGGACTGCTATATGTGTTTGACTTTAGAATGATTAATTCTTCTGTCTACATCCCTGCCTGCTGATTCTGTCTTCGATACTACTCCCTTTTTCTGACTGGCAAGTCGACTACTCCATTGCCAACTCACTCCACCAGCCAGCAGTTACTTCTTGGATCTCTGAAGAACACTTCAACTTTAACCCTTTCACATCTATATGGGAATGCTAGTTTCACTGGATGGTTTCAGGGGCCCTCACACCTAAGACCAGATGGTTAAAGGGTGGTAAAACCAAAGAGGCTTGCTAAGTCAAGAACTTAGTGCCTAGGCGTTCTGTGGACGCTCTTCTAAGAGTTACCAAAACTCTACCTACAGTCCCGTAACAATGTATCATGATATAGCAAAAATAAGGCATCACTGCCTGCTGACACAAACTGCTAAATACACAAAATACACAATTGTCATAACAAATTAAAAAGGAACACTGGTTAGCTGTATAAGTAAGTCGTTATAAACTTTTATTTGTATATGTAATGAAAAGAGCTGTTCCAGTTATATAACCCAGTCTCCAAAAAATCATCGCTCCAGCAGCTGAACCCTCCAACAATCAGCTGTTATGAGCTGCTGCTGGAAAAATGTGGTATTACATGGCATCCATTCAAATGAATTAGCAGCCATGTTTCCCTGAATTGTGAGTCCTGCAGAGTGGGATCTACTTATTTAGCTGTTTCTTTGCTCTGGTTAATATAATAGGATTCTGTACTTGTGACCGTCTTGTCAATGCATTCCTTAATTTCATTCATTTTATTTCTGCTATCTCATTTTTCTTTTCAATTGGTCGCTTTAGAGTATTGTTTTCCTGATTTATAAATTTTAAATATAAATAAACTATAAAAATAAAATGTTCTGCTTTGTATATATCTCTTTTAACTTGTTTTTTTAGGAACAATCAAATTTACACTGTTTTTTTCAAGCTGTACACTGACTACTTTACATTGTATCAAAGTGTCTTAACTTCAGTGTTGTCCCATAATAAGATATAATAAACTATGTACAAAAATGTGAGGGGTGTACTCACTTTTCTGCTATACTGTATACAGTATACTAATCCTTTATAGCTAGCAAAGAACAGTATAGTTTTTAGTCTCTTGTCTTAGATTAGGCTTAATACGTTGGTTTTTTTTACTTACCATCTATCTATTTTCACAGCACGGCATCATGGTGGCTCAGTGGTTAGCACTCTTGCTCTCCTGCGCTGGGGTCTAGAGTTCAAGTCCCACCAAGAACAACATCTGCAAAGAGTTTGTATAGTTTGTGAGTCCCCAATAGGTACAGAGATGATGAGTAAAATAAATAAGTCCAGAGATTAGCTAAAATTACTCATTGGCATTTTATGCACGTTTCCCTAAGTACTCACTAATTCTTTAAATATATTCAACTTTTACTAGGTGTAAGTGCTGCTTTCTTCCAATAACAGCGCCACACGTGTCCACAGGTTGTGCCTGGTATTGCGATAGAGCTTCTTCATAATACCAGATACAACTCATTATTGGCTTCTTGGACAAAGCAGCCTTGTTTTCCAATGATATAAAGATAAAGTAATAAAGCATGAGCTTTGATATTGTACACCTAAAAAACATGTATTTTTTACAATTTATGCACATTAGTCATCTGGCAATATCAATGTAACCTGCTCTAGGGGTAGTAAATTCTTTTATCATCTAAGAAAACTCTCTGATATTTTTATCGCATTCATATTCTCTATCGTCTACTCTAAAATTCACTGACTGCTCCGGTATGAATACTTAATATGTTATTTTATTGCCTTCTTACTTGAAGTGAACATTTTTTATTGTGTTCACTGGAGAGACTTTAATTTTTAGTCATAAATGTAGTTATAAAATATCACGTTGGGTGGTTTTTATGGTTTTTATGTCCATGAATTTCAACATCTTAAAGGGGTGGTCAAAAGGCCAAAGAAATTTTCATCTAAATCCCTATCTAATCTAAACTAGTTTCTAAATTACTTACATTAAAAATTCCTTATCATTTCCTAACTGCACTAACTGCTGTTGTGTTTTTTTTCCCTATTTCTTGTGTGATGACGCTTCGTTTGAGAATCCCAGTGCATGTTGGGATACTCAAACAAAGTGTCATCAGAACAGGGGGGCAAAAGCTACGGTTACTGTCACAGCTGCTGCACTTTCCACGAAGTGCTGACAGTGACGTCACTTGCAGTGCCAACGCTGGTCTCTGCACAACAGCAATCCTGACACCGGTCACTGACAGTGCACTCTGCTTTGTTGCCGGCTGAAATGAGCACAGCGCACAGCACGCTGATATACAGCAGAGGTTAGCTCAGCCCCTGAAACAAGTGTCACTGATAACGCTTCTTTTCTGGGATGGGACAGCCTCTGCCTCCTGATGACACTGTTTGAGTATCTTAATATACACTGGAATTCTCAAACAATGGGTCATCGCACAGAAAGTCGGGGAAAATATAGAATAGCAGTTAGATAGCGTAGATAGTAGTGATGAGCAGAGCACTACCATGCTAGAGTGCTCGGTACTCATAACGAGCATTCAGAGTTTCAAATACACTTGACTCGTGGAAGTCAGGCCAATGTCACACTTGCAAGTGACTCCCTCATGACTCATGCGTGAATCGAGTTGCATCACCCAAAACAGTCTGCATCTCTCCAGACAGGAGCGTCCAGCTGCATGTATTTCAATGCAGCTGCATACTCCTTTCCGGGGAGCGGCAGGCCATGTCAGGTGATGCAACTTGACGAGTCATTCACATGTGTGACACCGGAATCATTAGGGAACTCAAGCAATTTTCCGTTAGAAAATTGACTTCCATTGTAGCCGAGTGCTCGAGTTGCGCCCATCCAAGCGTCCAACTGCTCATTACAAGTACCGAGCACTGAAGAATGGTAGTGCTCACTCATCACTAGTTACGAATACCGAGCACCTGAGCATGGTAGTGTTCGCTCATCACTAGTTACCAGTACCGAGCACCCAAGCATGGTAGCTCTTGATCATCACTAGTTACAAGTACCGAGCACCAGAGCATGGTAGTGCTCGCTCATCACTAATTATGAGTACTGAGCACCAGAACATGGTAGTGCTCACTCATAATTAGTTACGAGTACCGATCACCAGAACATGGTAATGTTCGCCCATTATTAGTTACGAGTACCGAGCACCAGAGCATGGTAGTGCTCATTCATGACTAGTTATGAGTACCGAGAGTACATGAGCATGGTAGTGCTTGCTCATCACTAGTTACGAGTACTGAGCACCTGAGCATGGTAGTGCCCCCACATCACTAGTTATGAGTACCGATCTCCTGAGCATGGTAGTGCTCCCTAGATTAGACTACGCCACTTAATGGATAGGGACCTAGATGATACATAACTTGGTCTTCGGACCACCCCTTTACGAAACAATAGGAACTCTTCTTCGTATCATTCAGTATAAGTGGTAGCACTGTCGATAGAACAGTAAGCTGACTTCCAGTAAGGCCCAGTAAACAATTTCTGAAGTTACAGCTGTAAATGACAGACAGCATATGTCAATCATACCTTGAAATGCTGAATGTAGAGACTGCCTGAATGAAACAGCTGAGCTGGGCCACACGGCCTGTGAGCACAAGCCTGATATTGACACCCCCTCCTCACTTAGCATTGTTAACTGAGCGTTTTCGCCCGCTGGATCCTACGCAGCGAGATGCAACAGCTTCAGGAAAGGAACTTTTACTTTTTAATTAATGCTGCAATATGTTTCTACTGCTGACATTGGTAGGAAAGGTCTGGCTGGTGAAATACACAACAACAGTGCCCTCTGCAGTCTCTCATTGTTTGGACGGCTCAAGTATTTTAGTGTTTCTGCACTTGTTACTCAGAATAAAAGCTGGAGAAGTCGCTCTGCACCCCACTGCATGTAAGGTATATGCGATAGTGCTATGTATACACCAAGCTGGATAATCAAGTGTCCTTTTACTCATCTGATTAGATGAGCATGAAATATGTGTGTGCGTATATACGAGCATGTTGATTTAAATTGTCTATTGTTATATATTAAATAATATTTGCATGAACATCTGGCATCATCTGGCATGATTTGTGCTATATACATTGTGCTGACCGTATTCTGCAGAAAATGTCTGTTGTACAATACATGTCTTTCGCAGCCCAAAGCATCTTTTTCCTTGGCCAATGACTAAAATTTACCATAGACTTCCCTATACAATTAGGAGGTTCTTAAAGGGAAGTCATCATTTTTTTTTGCTACCTAATGTGAGAGCAGTATTATGTAGAAAAGGAGCCCCTGATTCCAGCGATGTGTCACTTACTGAGTTCCTTGCTGTAGTTTTCATAAAAAGTTTTATCAGCAGGAGGTGATCACTAATGAACTAATAGACCTTCTGCTATGTAGTCCACCATATTCATGATCTCTCTATTACCCCGCCCTCATCACTGATTGGCAGCTTTTTCCTATGCACAGAAAGATACCAATCAGTGGTGTGGGCGGGGTTATACAGAGGTCAACATTCAGAGAACTGGTAGATCAGCAGCAAATAATGAACATATTCAAAATGGCAGATCTTGAGAGGTATTCCTTCTATGCAGTGATTAGTACCTATCACAAGTGGACCATGGAAGGAAAAGTAATGACAGGATCATGGATGACTTTGTTTATTGATGAACAGGGTAGTAAATCTTGTCATCCTTGTGGACTGTCAACAACCTGCAGCAACTGAGCAAAGCATTTGATCTCTTTCTTAATGCCCAGAAGCAACAAAAAACAATGATAAGATTCTGTTGCATGAATTCTAATAGGTTTATAATAGGAAAAAAGACATGAGATCATTATGCTGATCCGTAGAGATTAGAAATGTATAGATTATTATAAAGAATAGAGGACACTTCTGTAATACCATTGAATATGATATTTTAGAAACACTGGGATTGTTTGTCATTGTGACTTTTTTTACTCTTTTGTGACATAGGACGTAAGTTCCATGTCAGGTGCCAAAGCATGAAGTGGCTTAGAACATGAGCCCATTGCACACACGGCAGATGCCATAGCTGCCATATTAGTGCAATTAAGCCCAGCCACAGCCTAAGTTTCGTTGCAAATAGTGTTGAGCGAGTAGTTGACTATTTGTACTCACTATGCTGTTAGCGAGTACTATCCGCTACTCGCATATTCGTTACGAGTAGCGGGCGCAATGTAAGTCAATGGGAAATACTCGCTACATAGCGAGTAACCTGAAAGCCGAACTATTCGATACTCGCATGAAAAGTACGGCTTTCGGGTTACTAGCTACTTAGCGAGTATTTCCCATTGACTTACATTGCACCCGCTACTCTTAACGAATATGCGAGTAGCGAACAGTACTCACTAACAACATAACAAGTACGAATAGTTAACCACTCGCTCAACACTAGTTGCAAACCATCATATTCCCTATGCTACAGTGTTGCAGTTCGTAGAAGAATGTAAAGGATCTTAGGTTCACATCTGAAAAATATAAAATTTTTAATCAGTTTAACTATAAAGAATTCATAAATTAAACATGTTTACTATCATGTCTGTTAAAGTCAAATCTATCAAAATATAAAATAATTTAAGATGTACGGTAAACACCATAAAGCAAAAAATCATTGAAAATAGTCAATTTTATAGTTGCCGTCCCTTCCCAAAAAAAGCAATAATAACCTATCAAAAGTTTTTGTGTGCCATAAAATGGTGGCCAGGTCCAGTGATGGAAAAATGAAAATATTACCAGTCTCACAAGTGGCACAAATAAAAAAAAAATCACAAGTTTGCTATCAAGCAATTCTGCTGACCAAGAGAATATTACAAAAGTAAAAATGGTGGTGGAGTTGGGTTTTTTCACCATTTCACCACACTTGGATTTTTTTTCCTGCCTTTTAGTACATTGTATGGTAAAATTACAACTTGGCTGAAAATATGAACCATCATACCTTTAGGAAAAATGAGCACACAAAGACGGAATATTGCCTTATCATGAATGGGTTAATCAATACATGACTTATTTTATTGTCAATCCATAGGTGTGCTTTCTAGTATACTAAAAGGTCTTATATATCAATATATATAGTCATTTCTCCTAGTGACCAGTTGTATGGTGGAAATTCCCTATAGCACTGCTAAAGAAATAATATAGCTTGCCGTTTTTTCTGTGAAAATACACAAACTAGCCGGATTGTGAAAATGTAAAAAGCCATTTTTGTATCCACTTTCCAATCAGATGTTTAGATCATTAAATTATACTGAATAATTAAAGGGTAAAAGGAAATTAGATTTTTTTCCTTTGAAATTTAATGTTGCTATTTTTTTCTTCCATAAAAAATAAATAAACTATATTAAAGACCCACCTATGCCACAAAAAAATTATAAAGTGTAAAACTAAAATGCCATTCCATAAGATAAAATTTCTCTTTGGCCATTTGACAATCAGAATTGTCTTAGTCCTGAATGGGTTAAATAAACAAATAGCTTCTTCACAGAGGAAGAAGACTTGAACTCTAGTGCCACTTACTGGAAGTAGAAATCCTAAAAGTTAATATCGACCCTTTAACAACCCTTACCATATGACTTAGGATAAAAGCGAAACCAGAATCTCTATTTGCAGACACTTGTTCCAGGGTGTTTCCCCTACTCAGTGCAAAGCATGAGATCTGATTTAGCTGTATATGAGGCCTCTGACTTGAGTCTAAGGGGTAACAAATCTTGTGGAGAGTGACATGGTTAGCTCTCTTGCTTTGCGCTAAGGAAGGGCAAAACCCCAAAGCACATGTCTGCAAATAGAGATTAAGGTTTGGCTTTATCCTAAGTCATGTAGCAAGGCTCATCAAGTTGTGTGACACACAACAAGATATATGAATAATGAGGATACAGCTGCTGCAGATGCACAAGTTCATAGTACAGTGCAGATGTTACAAAAAAAGACAAAAGACGTGCTCACTCTGCGCTGCTGCAGTCTTTTTAAGGAAGTACTGTGGTTCCTTTCCTGAATAACAAGCTTGTAAAGGCTTTGAAATGCGTTGAATAAAACCACTGGTGTGTCTTGAATCTTCCTTAGAAAGACTTTGGCATGAGCGCAGAGTGAGCACGTCTTCTGTCCTACTTCCAGTAGGTGGCACTATAGTTTAAGACCTCTTCCTCTCTGGTGAGGCATTTTGCATACTTAAAGGAGTGGTTCACTACTCTTCAGTAGTAACCACATCCCTGCAAAACTGAAAAGGGAGGCTTTTTCTAAATACCTTGATCAGCTAATTCTGCCTGTGAGCAGCGCAATTGTGGACTGCTCATCCCCATGAAGTGACCCTCCCCGGGCTTCGTTACCACTGGGATCCGATGAAGTCACTTCAACTTCCAGTTGACCTTACATCACCAAGGCCACCCCCAGCCTTCCTGAGTGACTGGGTGTGAGCAGTGTTTCACCACTCATCACAGCCCAGCGTCACAGTGCAGCATGTCGCGTGCGCTCTCCTTCACTGCAAAGCACCGCAAGCAGGAGCAATGCTGGGCTGTGATGAGCAGTGAAACGCCACCTACAGTTGAGTCTCTCAGGACGTCTAGGGCCAGCCGCAGTGATGTGAGATAAAATAGAAGTCGATATGACATGACCGAATCCCAGAGGTCACAGAGCCCCGGGGGTCACTTCATGGGGATGAGCGGACTGCAATAGCGCCGCTCACATACAGAATTAGCTGATCAAGATATTTAGAAAAAGCCTTCCCTATTAGTTTTAGAGAGATTTGGTCACCTCTGCAAAGTAGTGACCCACCTCTTTAATAATCCAGAAGAGGAGTGCATGGCTTATAAGCCTCCTTACACTGGCATGTCAGGTGTTTCACTCTCCACAAAGAGAAAAATTACCTCTTAGGCTATGTGCACACGTTGCATTTTTTCCCGCGGAAACTGTTTAGAACTGCAGCGTTTCAGTGCCAAATAGAATGCGTTCAGTTTCCTCAGCAAAGTCTATGAGAAAGCCGAAAAATCAATGCACACGCTGCGTATCTAAACGCAGCGTTCTGGATGCCAAAAATCGGTGCGGAAAAAGAAGCAGCATGTCACTTCTTTTGTGCGTTGTAGCTGCGTTCTCCCCCCATTGAAATCAATTATGTGGGTAAGAACGCAGCTACACCGCAGTTCGCTGCATTTTTGTTGTGGTCCGCATGCTTTATCGGCATACAGAACACAGGCATTTTACCTGGAAGTGAGGTCAAGAGGTTTCCTGTTGACCTCACTTCCTGGCAAAGTTCAGGAAAGCCCCCGGTGTCGCCAAAGTGCCCTCCCCGACCCCCGATCCCCCTCCCGAAAATCCAACATGGCCGCACACACAGCAGTGCACCGGTCGCCCTACTCCTCTGTTTCTGTCGCATGTGCAATAACACATGCGACAGAAAACTGCTCCCCAGGCCCTGACAGGTCACCCCCTATTCCCTCCGGTGTCCCCCGGTAACCCCCATACCTGCCACAGCGCTGATCCCCCGCGGCTCCCTCCTCCTTCACAGTGCGCGCCGGTCACATGTGCCGAGTAGCTGACAGCTTCCTGTGTTCAGTGTGAGCTGCGCTGGCTGCTGCTGCTCGGCACTGTGCAGCTGTGACCCGGGGAGAGTGGGTGCAGATTCTTTGCACCCACTCTCCTCAAATGGAGGGTCTGCACTACTAGAAAATGGGGGACACATTCCCTGAGCGTGCCCCCCATATTCTAGAAGGTCCAGAGGCGACGTGGGACATCAAAAATGGATACTGCGGACCCAATTTTTTTCTTTTCTTTTCAATAAATTGGTGAAAGAGGATATGTTTTTGGGAAGTGTTTTTTTAAATAAATTTTTTTTTTGTTGTCAATTTTTTTTGCTATTACTGTCAATTAGTTATGCCTGGTATCAAATAGACGCCGTGACATCACTAATTGCTGGGCTTGATGCCAGGTGACATTACACATCTGGTATCAACCCCATATATTACCCAGTTTGCCACTGCACCAGGGCAACGGGATGAGTTGGGGCGAAGCGCCAGGATTGGCGCATCTAATGGATGCGCCACTTCTGGGGCGGCTGCGGCCTGCTATCTTTAGGCTGGGAAGAGTCCAATAACCATGGCTCTTCCCATCCTGAGAATACCAGACCCCAGCTCTCAGCTTCACCTTGGCTGGTGATCTAATTTGGGGGGACCCCACATTTTGGTTTTTTTTTTATTATTTATAAATAAAAAAAAAAACAGCTTATGGAGCCCTCCAAATTGATCACCAGACAAGATGAAGCTGTCAGCTGTGGTTTGCAGGCTACAGCTGTCTGCTTTACCCTGACTGGCTATCAAAAATAGGGGGGACCCCACGTCATTTATTTTAATTTTTTTTTTTTTTTGCTAAATACAAGGCTAGGCACCCTTTAGTGCCACATGAAAGGCACTAAAGGGCGCCAGCTTAGAATATGCAGGGGGGTGGGACATTATATATATGTTTGACATCCATTGATACATTTTTGGCTGTGTGCCCACAATCAGGGTTTGCAGCGTTATGGGCGCACAGTGTTATCGCTGCGTCCATAACGCTGCGTTGTGCAGTAGAAGCACAGTGGAAGGATTTTTAGAAATCCCATGCCCACTGGGCTTCTTTTCTCCGCAGCATAAACTGACCTGTGGTGCGGCTTCCCGAGCCTCAACATGTCAATTTATGCTGCGGAGACAAGAGTGTTCTCTGCACGTAGAATAGAGCAAGTCCACAGCAGCCTAAACCCAAATTGTGGGCATGGGCAGCTGCGTTCTCCTGTGGACAACACTCACATCTCTGCAGAAAGGCTGGCACTGTGTACTGGATGTACTGTGGCACTGTCGCTGGATCATGTGGTCAAAAACGCACCTGAAGAAAACGCATGGAAAACGCATGAAAAACGCATGAAAAACGCATGCGTTTAAAAAACGCAATGTGTGCACATAGCCTTACACCTCCTAAATAGGTTAAAAACATCTACAAGCGTATACAATACAATAACGTATGGTAAAGAATCACTCAGATTTCAACTCCTGGGCTTGTTTACTTCTAATTAGAATAGGCAAGACTATTAGCTTACTGTAAACTACAAGTCACGGTTCTATAAATGTTTTTTTGTTTCATATATCTCACTGAAGGTGTGAAATACAAGGATAATGGCAAAATATGACTAATTTTTTAATATAACTTGTCCTCAACCACACGTTTTACACTTTTACCAAATCAATAGAACTGCTTCTGTATTTCTTGGTTAAACTTCCTGCTAAAATTATTATTGAAGGCTTGGTTCTTTTCATGGCAGAATCATACTTAGCACTTAAGCCTTTCTGAGCACATTTATTGCGTCAGCTTTTGATCTCCAAGCTATGAAACATTTAATCAGTAGAGGACATTCCCGATGTCTCGCTCGGCACAGTGTACAGTTATGTTGTGGACAGCTCTGCAGTTTATTGCTTTTCAGTTTAACAGAAATCCAATAACACATCATGGTGCCCAAGTGCACTGTTTGTGGATATACAGTGACAATATCGCTGTAAAAAGACGCTAAAATTAAAACTCTGCTACAAACAATACATTATGTCAAAACCAATGGTTTCAACTATAAGTTTTATTGTGCAAGATAAGAGAACAGTAAATTCTTACTCTGGTGATTTATCTTTTCATGTCCTTCCTTCAGTTTAAAGAACCTCAAGGGTATGACTATATGACTTTGAGTCAAAAATTCTATTGTGGACTCCGATTTGTAGTTAATCGGTTGTAAAATCTGCAATACCTTTACATGTGGATTTTGGAGCTGATTTATAGCTGATTTCTCCCTATATATTGAAGAAACTTTTTAATCTAGGTATGTCAATTTCCATTTTTAAAAATCTCAAAAAAAATCTCACCCACTTTACTGATATTCAAAGAGAAAGAGACAGCAGTTCATTTCAACAATGATGAGACACAATACCAAGTACAGCCCTTGTATCATAGTGTCACTGTTTCTGGAAAAAAGACCCGTTTCGAAATCTTATAAAATCCCTTTAAACCCTTCCCAGATCCTGTTTTAGTAGCATCTTAAGGTACTTAGGTACCGTGCAGAAGGCACCTTGAGGTTCTGTGATGTCAGGGTTATCACATGAGCACTGCAACACTTCCCATCATAACCTCATGTGCTATACTGGCACTGTTAGGCTGATTATCTACATACCATTAGTGGTCAGCTCGGATGTTTAGGCTTTCAAATCTAAGAAAGTGAAGTTTAAAAATTTGTCAGGTTTTTGATTAACAGTTTCACCGGAGCAGATAATAACAGGGCAGGTATTCATCTGGATCCCCCCCCCCCCCCGCCGCTTGTTCCCCCTCTCTCTGGCTTTATGCTAATTTTTCTATTCAGTAAGATGGCCTCGGAGTTGGCGTCTGCACATAGCGCTTATTTCCGGCGCCATGTTTCTGAAGCCCGCGTTACCCCCTGCTGTTCTATTCTTCCAACTGAGAGGGCGGCACATGTGCCCTTGCATCTTCTGCTCTCGTAACCGCGTCAGCACGCATAGTCACAACAAAAGAGGAGAACAGCTGATTAGCTGATCGGAGGACACAGTGCAGCCCCAAGACCCCATGCCAGCGCCAGGTTGAAGAAGACAGAAGACCAGGTGAGAGGGAGTAATAAACATGGAGTCTAAAAGTGTGTCTGTGTATTTATTTCTAATAAAGTATTTTTTCTCTGTATGGTGTCTTTTTTTAACCCTTTATTGGAGATTCTTAATGGCCAGGTCAAATATGGCCTGACATTAAGAATCTCTGGGTTAATAGCAGCTGTTAAAACAAAGCTGGTATTAACACCTTATTAGCCAGCATGCCACCCGGCACCAGGGCCGCTGGAACAGTTGGATACAGTGCCAGAAGATGGCGCTTCTACGAAAGCGCCATTTCCTGGGGTGGCTGTGGACTGCAATTCTCAGCGAGGGAGGGCAGAAATCTTGGGTCACCCTGCACTGCAGATTCCAGTCCCCAGCTGCCTAGTTGTACCTGGATGGATACAAAAATTGAGCAAAGCCCACTTCGTTTTTTTTTGTTTCATGAAATTCATGAAATAATTAAAAAAAGGGTTTCCCTATATTTTTGGTTCCCACCCCTCCATAATCCTGGCCTTCTGTCTTCTTCAACCTGGCACTGGCACGGTGTCTTGGGGCTGCACGGTGTCCTCCAATCAGCTGATCAGCTGTTCTCCTCTGTTCTTGTGACTGCGCGTGCTGCCACGTTCACGAGAGCAGAAGATACGAGGGTGCATGCGCCGCCCTCTCAGTCGGAAGAATAGAAAAGCACGGGATAACACAGGCTTCAGAAAGATGGTGTCAGAGATAAGCGCTATGCACAGGTGCCAACTCTGACGCTATCTTACTAAATAGAAAAATTAGCATAGAGCCAGAGAGAGGGAGGAACAGGCGGCAGGGGTGAGGGAATCCAGATGAATACCCTCCTGGTTATTATCTGTCGGTGCAACTGTCAATCAAAAACCTGACAAATTTTTAAACTTCACTTTCTTTGATTTGAAAGTCTAAACTGACTAAGCTGACCACTAATGGTATGTATAGAATCAGCCTGATACTGCCAGTATAGCACTGGCTTTACCTTTGTATACGAAAATCCTGATGATTGGTTCCCTTTAAAATTTCATAGAATCTAAAAAAAAAAAATACATTAATGACACATAACACAATTTTACGAAGATACAATTTATTTCATAAAAAATATGCACAGTTATATAGTCCCACGTGATTGGAGTTTCCATTACCATCACAACATGTACTACTTTATAATGATGAGCGAATCTTCTGAATTTTGATTTGATTAATAATCTCAAATTTGGCCAAGAAATTCAATTTGGATTGAATATATTTTCTGCAAATATAATGTGTTTCATAATAATGTAGGTAAAAAATAAATAAAATAAAGTTTTGTCCACTTCGCCCCATAAGTAATCCACCCAGCTGTACAGCCTTTTTGCCAGGTTGACAACTATACAGAAATTCCAGGACAGTCTGAAAAATTAGGGCAAATATTTAAGAAGTCTAATTTTTTTGAAGCTGAAGAATCTTATATAAAGAATTTTTACTGTAATTATCATCATTTTATAATTTACACTGAATACAGTTGATGCCTTTATGTCAGTATTATGGGCTGCAGACATGTATCACTTATAATTATTTAGATTTATTATAGCTTTCCAATACGTCCTCAAAAAATATTGGCTGTCTAGGATTTTTTGATAAGTTGTCTAGAAAAAAATAAAAGTCAAGTTGGCCATCCAGGACCTTTGTCCTCTGGTCTTCAGACTTCTACTCCGCTCTCGTCTGTGTGTCTCAAACTTCACTATGCCATGTGATTGCCTTAAGACCTGATCCTCAGAGAAGAGTTGCCCAGGGCCAGAGCAAAGTGAATCTAATTTAGACATGTTTTAACCCCTTTCTGGCCCTTTAGAATTTGGAGAAAAGGTGATCAGCTGCCAATTTGTTGGTTTCATGTGAAGCGAATCGGACAAAATTCAGATTCGTCTGCAACGACGAAATTTGGGAAATTCTAAAAACAAATGGAATTGATTCCCTCATCGCTGCTATTTTAGGTCAGTGAAGAACAAATATTAACCTCACGTTCCTACATAAGATACATCTTCTCACTAGTAGACCCAAGAGTTTCACTGCTTTTGCATTATATGTCCTGACTTAATCTGCTGTGAGAAAGATGTATATTAAATATGTATAATCTCATCAATTTAAGATAATTTCGCAAAAAGAAGATCTTTGTATTATTCAGTACCAGTGTCTTCAATAGTTTTAATATGGCTGACAATTATCGAAATCATCATTTCTGTACAATACTTTTCTGCAATTGCCTGGCATATTGTATTAGCTTAGCACAATAACAATAGAATTGTGCGGTGTTAGTTGTGTTGCCAATTATAGCAGTCATTTGCTCCCAATTATATGAGAATTGCTACCCCCATATATTGGGGACGTGTCTCTATTTTTACAACTATTTCACTGTTAAGATCAGAATATAATATAGAGAAACTGTATGAAACTTTATTCTTCTGATTTTATGTTTTCTTCACTTGTGAAAAGGCTGAATTTAGAATTCTGTTAGTTTTCTCTTCCCAGAGAGTACTACATTCTGGGAATGCATATGACACAGAGGTAATCTGTCACGCCATGTGGAAGCAAACTTCTGTCTGTTTCCTGGAGAAAGAAGAAAAATTTTGAAAGGACAAATATTTAATATAAATAAATAAGAAAGGAAATGTGAGTGGTAATTAAAATATACTCAGCAGTGTAGTCAGACTAATATAAACATAATATGATCACATTTTTGTGCCAATTTTAAAGAGGTGGTCCACTACTCAGCATTAGTGGCCACATCGATGTAAAGCTCAAAGAGAAGTCTTTTCTCAAATACCTTATGTAGTAAATTCTGATTCTGAGCGGCACTATTGTGGTCTGCTCATCCCCATCACGTGAACACCGAGCTCCGTGACCTCTGAGATCCAGTGATGTCATGTCGACTTCCAGTTGACCCGACATCACCAAGGCCAGACCTGAGTAACTTGGCTGTGGGCAGAGGTCACCGCTCATCACAGCCCAGCATCTCGATCGCTTTCTCCTTCGCTGCAGAGTGCTGCAAGCAGGAGCGATGCTGGGCTGTGACACTGGGATGTGACGAGTGGTCAAACTCCACCCACAGCCCAGTCACTCAGGGAGACTGGGACCCGCCTCGGTGATATCAGGTCAGCTGGATGTTGACATCACATTACTGGCTCTCATAGGTCACAAAGCCTGGGGGTCACATGATGGGGATGGGTGGACCGCAATAGTGCCGCTCACAGTCAGAATTTACTACACAAGGTATTTGAGAAAAGCCTTCTCTTTGAGATTTACATTGATGTGGCCACTACTGCTGAGTAGTGGACCACCTATTAAAGCTTCATGTTTTGGCCCAACTCACAGAACCCTGTTCTTTTTGGGATGTTATACAGAAATGCCCTGGTATTACATTTCTGTGAATCGCGATCAGATTCATAAACTCCGAACAGAATTTTGCATTAGTATTTGTAACCAAAAATCGAAACCGGATCTTAAACATGGAAGAGATACATTTTAATATTTCTATTTTCCACTCTTGATTTTATGATACCATGTGAAAGTAGCCTTACGCAATGTGCTTAGGATTGAAAAGCGCTCATTTATGTAGATTTCTATTGTGAAATGTAATTGATTCACAATTGAAATGGAATCAGTCTTTCTGTCACATTTTCTCCAACTTTTTTAGGTGTCTGTTAGGATGAAATATGAAAATATTTTTTACAAAAATGTATCAAAATGTAATTAATAAAAATAACCATGTGAGCATGCCCCAAGGTGAACATGTGAACATGTCCCGAGGCGAACATGTGAACATGCCCCGAGGTGAACATGTGAACATGCCTCGAGGTAGACTCAAGCTAAGGGTCTTTAGTAAAATGGCATTTGAGACAATTTGTAAGAAAGTTGAAAAATCCTCCAATATCTAAGAATATATGTGAGTTCTTAAGAAATATAGCTCTTCGTAGGTGGGTTAATTGCAGTATTAAATATCCATATGAATGTCCATTATTAATGGATGACAAAAATCAATAAAGATTTTATAATTATTAGTGTTAGGAAAGGGGTATTACCATCTCTTGCTATTTACCTAGATTTTAATATTAAGGACCTATTTATCACCAAGACAGGTCATTAATGTTAGATAAGTGGGGTCCAACTCCCAATAACCGTACCAATCAGCTGATTTGGCATTGGCAAAGTTTGGTATATTTACAGTGATCTTGATTGGTACTGCACCTCTCATTGAGGAATATTAGGAATAGGTCATCAATTTTAACATTCAGAAAACCAGCTGCTAATTGGAATTATTTCCATTGAGACCAGGTATTAGAGAATTGCTTTTACTGAAACTTCCTAAGATTCCATTCTGTAACAGGTGAACTGTTCGAGGCAGCATTTAATAGGGCTTCCATGGACAGGCTTAGCAGAGGCCACTAACGACGGCTCATCTGTTATCTAATGTCCTACATATAAACTTTATCGGAATAAAGAAGAACCAGTTTATGGAGCCGGATATTTCTTTATTAATTAAAGGAAAAGACTGTAAAATCTTTGTGGAATTCTTTAAAAAAAAAGAAACATATATATAGCATAACAGTAAATGAGTGTAAGTCAAAGGGCGAAGACAAGCATTTTCCCATGAAAAAAGACAAGAAAGGTCAAAATATTCCCAGTCATCCCATCAAGATTCTTAAGTACAATATGTTTTACTCACGTAGCATTTCAGTGTGTTTTTAATAGACCAAACATAGCAGTATGAATTAAGAATATATTTTAAGTTGCAGAAAAATAGGATTCTTCAGCTCACCCAAGTGTGGATCTTCCGTGCTTGTAGTACAAACAAGGAATAACTAATTCCTAGATATTAATTTCTAGATCTATATAAATATATAGAATAATGACAAACATATGTGGATTTACAGTGCAGCATGTGCTTGTCTTATTCTAAGTACATTAGAAGGCTTCTTTATCTATTTGATGTATTTTTTTGCTGATCATTTTGCATTAGTGTTGTGCTTAATTTACTAATAATCACCAGTGACATTTTTGAAAGGGCAAGTAATGGTGGACTGGTTCAGATAATTACCAACCTGGCTAGAATTGGCAGTTTTAAAATGTCAACCTCTACTGACATTTCTTTTCCATCTCACAAAGTGATGACATATTGATAGGATATTTTATCACTGTGTAATAAGTGTGCATCCGTCCTTTGGGACCCCCACAGATCCTGGGAGTGAGGGAGCTTCACATTGATTCATTGATTCTTAGTATTTCCATGCACAGTGGTGTATTAGGTATCCATAATGCAGAGGAACCATAGCAAAGCCCTAAACAAGTGAATGGGGACATGTTATAGTTTCATACACAGCTAGGTGCTGTAAAGAAAAACTGTGAAGACGCCCCTACATTCTCATGATGAGGGGCATCAGCAGTAGAGATGAGCGAACCTTTGGAAGTTTGGTTTGGAGGGCACAGTTGAACCTTAGTTAAGGTAAGTTTTGTGACCACGACTTGATCCGAACCTCAATGGGAGTGAGTAATTGGGCAGTTTGTGTCTCTGCCCACATGCAGCCAGCCATAAGCAAACCACGTCCAGAGGAGGGTGGGCAGGGTTTTTCAATTTTTTTTGTGTGTGTGCACATTACATCTGATCATGCTGATTTTACCCCCCAGTGGAAGCCATTCCAACATCGCCACGCAACTCGCACAGGGCTGAGCATCACTCATACCCATGCACAGCGCATGTGTGTGTTCAAACCTGAACTTTGAAACTCAAACATCAGGTTTGCTCATCTCTAATCAGCAGCTGAATCAATAAAAAAGTTCAATAATAAAGTCCTGGCATATTTCAGTGACAAATCATTACTTTATAAGATGAGAATACAACTTTAAACAGGTGGAAATGAAACATTCAACCTCTCCTACAAGCTTTATGTATCACAATTCAGCATACAATGACAAGTATGCAGGATTTAGCAATACTACTAATACAAAGTTGAAGGTTGTACTCACACGAGCGATAATGCACTCTTCTGAGAGAATTGGATTGATTATGTAATGACACTCGGCTCAAACTCTGATTTAAATTTGAGCAAGCGGCAGGTTACTATGATCCGATTGTCTCGCATGAGAGATTCTAATCACAGGTACAGAGAAGCTGGAGAATTTAATTTCTCCATCTTCTCAGTTGTAAGTCTACATAAATTAGACTGCACTTAGAAGATATCATGGTTTACACATAATCATAAGCATGTATGGATATGCATGATCCAATATACGCTGCCACTCACAGCATGCTGCAAATTTGTTCTCATGCCGAATTGGAATAAGAAAAAATACACTGATTGGCACTGCGACATAGCATACTGCTAGATTAAAAATCAAAGAGCCCTCATCCGTGTTGTATGCTCGTGTATGCTCGTGTGACTAGTGCGCTGTGCTATGAAACCTAGTGGAGAATAAATAAGTAATCTGGAGATGGCAAAAGGTCTTGCAGTTCATGGCTATTTTAGTGATGTGGGGAAATCTGCACTCAAAACACTCAAAAATGTTAACTCATTCATGTGCTCCATGAAGCTTGAAACAGTAGAAGTTGTGGGAAAACAGAAAGTTTATAAGCAGGTCTTCAGCTAATCCCCCAAGGATGGAGCAGCGATAATGCTAGTGGTTAGTGAAAGATGTCACAATAACATGTGGCTTATCACGGTCACGATAGGTACGGGGAAGTACCAAGCGAAAGGAAAGGGAAGGGAAACCCTGTGTCTGGGGAAGGGGGAGATGGTCACCCCTCACCAAGCCTACCGCTGAGCCCTGGGTTCCCTCACCGCCCCAAGATAGGTTCCGCAGCTATGTGCTGAGCCGGATACCTGACCTTAAGCTGACCCTGATCTGGGCCCACTAATCAGTAAAAGACACACAGGGATAACAAACAAGGGAAAACTGCAAACAACTTATCTTTAGTTGTCTCAGGGAGAGAAGCGGCAACAACCACCAAAATTATCCAGATGTATGCAAACCACCTGCTTGCACTGAAGGCTTGATAAAGAAGTAGCAAATATCACCAGCACTGAGTAATAAGAAGTGAAGGTATATATAGACAAGGAAAGTACTGATGAAAAGCAGTTAAAATGCTGAACAACGCCCCAGGGCCCTAAAGGGAAGGGATGACAACCAAGCAGGAATGATAGATCAGGGAGCAGCTTGTGCAGTCAAATGCTGTGACCTTCTATAGCCGGACACCACAGGACTGTCTGTCACCCAAGACACACCCATGACAATCACGTTTTCAAATCGAAAATAATTTGATGCCAGGATCTTACTACCCAATAGTTTGAACATTGAAGCTTTGAAAAAATGTTGGGTCTTTTAGGGGAACATCAGGAGCTCTCGTGGCCACATTTACTAATAGGCATTATTTCGAAAAGTTACAAGTCCGCCCACTCTTGTCTTAAATAAAAAAAAAGGCAGCCCCAGACTGCAAATATGGAGAGGCAGAATTGAATACACCTTTTTTTTCAAAATGTGAAACATTATATTTTTAAATGTTTCCCAAGCACTGGTAAATAACAAAATGTATCTTACTCCGGAGGATAGCAGTCAGAAAGCTGAGGGATCTTTGTCACACATTTTCAGCTTGTTATTCTTTATGCTCATTATTTCTTTTTCAGAAATTGAAATGTCTAAAATGCTAAATTCAAAGAAAGAATGTCAAACTAAACTAATACATTCTGTGAGATGAAGAATATTTCTCAACATAATTGACTGTTTCTCTGAACCTCCTCTGACCCAAGATGATTTTACATTTTTTCTATATATTAAATATTTCTAAAAAGTATTTTTCCATTAGTTGTCAATGTCATTACTTTGTGTATGTTTCACTTTATATTGCTTTTATGTACTCACTGTTCAATGCAACACATTTTTGGAGCTAAATGGTATATTTCTAGTATAATCGAAAGATGAAGTGGGTATCACTGCAGACATCATTTAAAGTACAGATTATAATATTCAAAATAGAAAATTTATTATATAAAGTTCCAGTGCAAACAATAAAAGAATTTCAATATACATAGGCTAACATATATTTGGATATTGGGGGGATAAAGAGCTGCACCACAAAGGGTGGTACATTTAATGCAGTTGCTCCAACAGTTTAAAGGTATAGCTAAAGTGGCCAATGATGGTGACATATCACATATAACAAAAAGACCACGAGTGGCATAAATCAAATGTCTCATAGCAGGTCATTAAGTAATAGCTAGCCAGCATCCACAAGTGGTTCTATGTAAAATACACATCATAAGCCTTACGGGTATTTTATATTTAGGACATACTGCCCCTATATATTACATCCACCCCATGAGGTTGGTGTTACATAGATGTAACCATCTAGTTACCTGTGGCCATTTGTTGTTTCTATTAGTCCTGTGCAGCACTGCAAAATATGCCACCCCCACCTCGACGCGTGTCTCACCGCACTGCCGGTTTCATCAGGATGCATATCCATAGTGTGGTGTGTGTCCCTTTTAAAAGCCCCATAATTGGATTCAGGCGCTCACTCTCGGTCCGGTGTGTGGGCGCACGCTGTGCCATGATGTGCACACCGTGCGCGAGTTGCTCATCGAGTGCGTCATACGTCACATGACCGCGAGTCACGCGGTCAGTGAACACATGACACAGAACAAGCATGGAGACCAGATGCATCATTCGGTCACCATGCCAACTCTCTCTGTCAGCGAATCGCACACAGGAAGTACACAGCGCAGGACCCCCATGCGTCCCCTGACAACCGAGCAGCGCCTGAATCCAACTACAGAAGGTAACCTGCAACATTTAATCAAGATACCACTCATAAGTAGACTATTAATTTCATCCTAAATCGTCTACCCGATACCCATAGATAATGAGTCATAATATTAACATATACAATACGTTATTAATTAGGTCACCATATGCACTATACCTCAAAGTTTCCTATTAGTACTATTTTTTAACCATAACTAAAAAAAACAATGATACAGTACATATTAGTAAACAAATAACAGATATTCAATATTTATATTACAGTTGTAGACAGTGTTCCCTTCAGAATATCTTCATATATACTGTATGTTGACTTGACCATAGTGTCAGATTAAATCACCACTCATTTCATCATATGTATCGGCTATTAGATTCCCATAAATATGGGGTAAATGGCATCTCAGATGGATATTCATGGAATCAAACATTGCTTTGATAACAAAAACAGGGACACAAAGAAAACAAAAAGAAAGACATTAAAATATTGTACAATGAAAATGTGCATATATTAAAATTCATGCTATACAGGTAAGAAGGGCTTGAAGCTCAGGGACTCATTTAGTCCCTTTGGTGTCATAGTATCAAGAACCACAATCTATTTGGTCTCTTTTTTTAACAATTCACTTTTGTAATTTCCACCTCTGGTCCCCAGACTGACATGATCAATGCCTTTAACTTTAAAGCCATTTGGATTGCAGTTGTGATGGACAAAAAAATGTTGAGGTATTGTTTTTAGTTCTCTTATATCCTTGCATCCTTTGGCATTGATAATGTCACGAATGTGTTCCAGGGTTCTTACTCTTAGTTGTCTGGTGGTCATGCCTATGTATATCATGTTGTATGAACAACTTGCATGATACACCACCATTTCTGTCCTACATGTGATGTTAAATGTAATGGAATAGCTCTTCGTTGCTGCACTATTTTCAAATACTGTACATCTTTGCACATAGTTGCACGCTGAGCAATACCCACATTGAAAACATCCCCATCTAGGTCCTCTTTGACCAAATGGATTGTGTATTGGTGGGACATAGTGGCTTCGAGTGAGTATGTCTTTTAGAGTCTTAGATCTATGCCAAGTCATTGAAGGATACAAAGTCATATGTCTGGCCAGATCTTTGTCAGACAGAAGTATTTGCCAGTGTCTCTGGAAAATTGCCTTAATTTCATGCCATCTGTTGTGAAATTTGTAACAACCTCACAGGTTATAAATCATAGCTTTTTCTATGAGTTGTTAAGAGACCTTCGTGATTGCTCTTTGCTGCCCTAATATATCCTTGCCTGATATTTTTAGGTTTATAGGCTCTCTCTTACAAATTCCTACTTAACAGCCTAGCTTGACTCTCAAAGTCTCTTTCTCTGGAGCATATCCTCCGCATACGCAGTAATTGCCCTGTTGGCACTGCTTTGATTGTTTGGGGATGGTGAGAGGAGGATGCGTGCAAAAGTGTGTTGGTGGCCATCTTTTTCTTAAATACATCCGTAATCATGTGGCCATCCTCACTCCTCATGACCAGAACATCCAAGAACTCCACCTTCCAATAGTCATATCTAGATGTTAATTATATATTTAAATCATTGTTGTTCAGTTTTTGCAGAAATATCTCCATGGATGCCTCAGAGCCCTGCCATATAAACAGGATGTCATCAATGTACCGATACCATGAGACCACTGCATCAAACCTCTTCACAGATTGGACAACATCTCGCTCCCACAGCCCCAGGAAAAGATTAGCATATGAGGGCGCACAAGTCGCCCCCATTGCCACTCCCTGGAGCTGTAGGTAATAGCGATCTTTAAACATAAAATAATTATGAGTTAGAGTGAATTTCAATAACTCCATCACAAAATCAATTAATTCTCTGTCCATATTAGTCATCCGTAGAAAAGTTTTACATGCAGTGGTCCCATGGCTGTGAATAATACAGTAGATGTAAACAACGCCTCGACATCACATGTAACCAGAATCATATCTGGCTCCAGTTGAATGCTGTCGAGGCGTTTAAGCACATCAGTGGTATCCCTGATATATGATAGCAGGGTCCCGACACATGCCTGGAGATAAAAATCAACAAATCTACAAATCTTTTAATTCAATCCACCAATCCCGGATATTATTGGGCGTCCTGGGGTATTACCCCTGTCTTTATGAATTTTGGGTGTTATGTAGAAGGTTGGAGTTCTTCGAAAATCCGTCATGAGTCCATCTTTCATTTTGTACGAAATAATCCCTCTCCTAAACTCAGTCTCAATGATATTATTTAATATATTTTTATACTGTGTGGTAGGATTCCTACTAAGTTTTTGATAGCATACTGAGGACTTCAATTGACGCAAGGCTTCACGTTCATTCATATCTACAGGCCATATCACAAGGTTTCCCCCCTTATCTGCAGGTTTATTAACCACATTTTTCATATTTTTAGCTCTTTAATTGCCTGCCTCTCTTTAAATGTTAAATTATAATTTATTGTTTTTTTCTGGAATAGTAAATAATGCTTTTCTTACCAGTTCCACAAAAATGTCCACATTTGGACAAAGGCCATGAAGGGGAAAAACTTGTGATCGGCTGTGCAGACATGTAGGAAAACGTTAGAGACTCCACAATGCCATACAAAGAAAGTGGGGGGCCCGATTGTAATCATACGCCCACCTACCGCACAAGCTCATGATCATATTGCAAACATGAGAAGAGAACAAAAGTTTTTAAAGTGCAAAAAGATATAAAGTTTATTTTGACAAAGGTGACGGTTCATTTTAAGTTAAAAAATTGATAAAAACAGAGACCATTATTATTGCAAATTACTCCATATCGTTCCCCTATTCAAAGGTATAAACTATGGTTATATTTGAATCACACATACATTCTTAATGATGATACATATAAATATTGTACACCAATGACATCCAAACAAGAGATCAGGTCAGTGACATAAGGATAATGCCACGAATACATATTGCATATTGCCCATTGCGGATAATATAAGGGGAATCCCAAGAAGGATGGCGAAAATTCAAAGGGGTCAGAACGTTTCTGTTGAAGGTTTTACCACTAAAGATGGTAGCAGTGGTCAGTCTCAAAACAGGTCCTCAATCTAGCCCAACGTACGTTTCAATAGATTTTCTTTCTTCTTCAGGAGAGAGGTGCTGTGTTCGGATGTCAATGGTGTACAATATTTATATGTATCATTAAGAATTTATGTGTGATTCAAATATAACCATAGTTTACACCTTTGAATAGGGGAACGATATGGAGTAATTTGCAATAATAATGGTCTCTGTTTTTATCTATTTTTTAACTTAAAATGAACTGTCACCTTTGTCAAAATAAACTTTATATCTTTTTGCACTTTAAAATCTTTTGTTCTCTTCTTGTGTAGGAAAACGTGCTTGCGTAGATTCGTCTAATTCTTGTTGTTCGTTAAGTAGAATTGGAAGGTTTGAGAGGGCTTTTTGTTCCTTGAAAGTAGAACAATTATTATCATCATTGCAAGAAAAGAATTTTTTAAACCTAAGTTTTCTAGCAAACAATTCCAAATCTTTAATTATAGTAAAATGTTCAAATTTGGCTGTGGGAGCAAACGTGAGCCCTTTTTCTAGAACATTGATCTGAGTTGTGAGTGTTATATTAGATGGGAATCAATTCATGAATTGGAGAGGCCAACTATAGGTAATATATCATTTAAAGTACAGTTTAAGTTTCAGGGCTCATTCAGACTTCAGTTTTTTGCAAACAAATGCTGACATTGGATTTTCCACAGAAAGCAATAATACTAATGATAGTGAATGGGGCTGTTCACATATCCATGATTTTACGTGGTCTAAGAAGTCCCCACAAAATCATGGCGATATTGATGCGAGTGTCGGAAGTAAATTGATAATAGAAGACTTTAGGTCTGTGAAAAAAAAATCGAACATCACTCAGATCCCATCCCAAGGAGTGCAAATTAATAGTTTTTTTGTTATTGTTTCCACGTGATGACGCTCGAACCAAACTCTGACCAAAGTCTGATGAAAAAAAATCAACGAAAAAAACATTTTTTTCGTATGTGGAAAATACTAATGCCTGATTGACCCCTCAGTTTTTAGTCAACTAAAGTAATCCATTTAAAGAACAGAATAAATAGTAATTGTAAAAAGTACGGTAATTTTTTTTCCCATGCTGCCCTTCATGCAAGTTATATGGCGCTCTTCAAGTATCATTTTTAATACTAACATTTAGGAATAAATAATCCAAAATCTCGTGTAAAACACCTTAAATTGTAATATTAATCAAAAAATACCTGAAGAAGGAATAGGTGTCTCTTTTTCACATTTAAAAATAATTTTTTATTCAGGAATTTTAGTTAAAATTACATCAAATACATATTTGTAAATACTAATAAAAGGACTGGATCAAATGCCCATAATACAGCAGCGGTTAAACCATAAATTACAACCTTTTAATTATTAGACTGACCAGTATGTAATGTAATTTTGATGTTATTCAAAAAATAAAGCATAAAGTGCAACGTGCTTTTTCATTATAATAAACACCAAACAATTGTGGACAAGAAGGCATTTAAGTAAAAAACCATTATAAAGCAAGTGCCAATAGACCGCAATAAATATTGCTGAATACAAAATACCTCGCAGATGGTCAGGGTTGTTAGGTGTGCCGCAAATTATCCCAATAATATATATTATATTATAATAATTTGCGGCATACCTAACAACCCTGACCATGTCCGAGGTATTTTGTATTCAGCAATATTTATTGCGGTCTATTGGCACTTGCTTTATAATGGTTTTTTACTTAAATGTCTTCTTGTCCACAATTGTTTGGTGTTTATTATAATGAAAAAGCACTTTGCACTTTATGCTTTATTTTTTGAATAACATCAAAATTACATTACATACTGGTCAGTCTAATAATTAAAAGGTTGTAATTTATGGTTTAACCGCTGCTGTATTATGGGCATTTGATCCAGTCCTTTTATTAGTATTTACAAATATGTATTTGATGTAATTTTAACTAAAATTCCTGAATAAAAAATTATTTTTAAATGTGAAAAAGAGACACCTATTCCTTCTTCAGGTATTTTTTGATTAATATAACATTTAGGAATAAAGTTAATTACTGTTTCTCTAAAACCACTCATCTTGCTACTGGAGAACCTTAGGTTTCTCCAAGAAGTCTCACAAGTCCCCTTGTAAAAGATGTTATGGCAGAAGTAGAATTATGGCGTAAGCAACATTTTGACTGTGCTGTATCAAGAAAATCCATCTAAAGCCAAAGGGATCTGATATCCCACACAAAATTTCTGTTTATGCAGCATAACTTCTTCTTGTAGCATTGCTGCCCCAAGTTTAGAAAGGACCTGGTAGGACAAATAATTCTCTCATGACATCAGCACCTTCTCCAAAAACCAGTTCATGTAGATCCACTATGTTGAGCTGCTCTTACTTTGTTGCTCTCTGTGTGATCTTATTGAGACAACACATTTTATGAAGCAAATCACATATTTGTCTTGTGTAGTCATAGACTTGCATAGTGTTCTGCTAATTCAAGCATGATATCTAAGGTTATGTTCCGACAATCAGTGTTAGAAGCGTTTTGGCCACAGCGTATTTTCGCTGCATATAAAACACTGCATTGTACAGTACAAGTACAGTGGATAGGATTTATAGAAATCCCATTCCCAGTGTGCTTCTTCTATACACAGTGTAAACTGACCTGTGGGTTTCCAAGCCGCAGCATGTCAATTTATTCTATCGGAGACGCGAGTGTTCTCAGCGGGAGAACTCAGCGAAAGTCCGCTTTGTCAGTAATCCTGATCATGGGCACGGGCTGCTGCGTTGTCTTGTGGAGAACACTAATGTCTCTATAAGAGGAATGACACTGCATCTGCAACACAGTGTCTTCCTGATCATGGGAACGTAGCTTTATAATTTTATGGGTGTATATTGTAATCTGAAATAATGGAGCTTTGGGAACATTCTGTCCATGCTGAGTATATGTGCCAGATCTAAAAAGAGAAGACCTTTTATTCTCTATTGTAGGGTTTAGAAATAGATTCAGAATTGTTCCGCTGACTGAGTAGCAATTTGTAGCTGCAAAAAGCACCTCAATCACTTCAAGTGATTTCCCCTGATCCAGGTTAGTACTGCCTGACAGGATAAAACACATGCCTGCAGATTATATGGTTGGCTTCATGACTTTCATTCCCTACACTCAGCTGTACAAACTGCTTAATGCAGCAGACTAAACATGAGGGATCTCTTTGAAAAAGTTAGTAGCCAAATGTTGGCTGAATAAGCTGTCATTAGTGGACAGGTCATACCCAGATTATGTTACCAGCAATGTCACAGACAACTGGTAGATTTGTTTTCATGAAAATAAATGCCATAACAAGCATACCAGCCTATACTGTTAAGCTATATAAGGATCAAATTCATAGTCTTCAAGCAGGACACTTGGCTCACTTAATTTTATCAGAAATTTAATTGACAACCCATAGGTTTAGAACAGTAAGGGTATGTGCACACAATGTCTGCTCTGAAATGCACCTGAAAAACTGCCCTACAAATGCTGTATACGTACATGTATATGTGGCGCCCCTGAGGCTTCAGTCGCCACAGAGTATTGTATTTGACTTAAGATGCAATGCTCATCCCGGGTAAGGAAGAGGTTAACCACTGGTTTTCACTTACACAATACACTTAGGTAGTTTCCAGCCAGCCAACAGTTACACAACACAGGTGGGCACCATAGCAACAGGTATTTCCCCAGCACTGGTGAGTCATCAAAAAGGTGGGGGTTGGCTGGAAAAAGAGCGAACACACTTAGTTTCACTTGAGAACAGGTTTTAGTTCAGAACAGTTTGGATGCAGGAGAGAGAACAGCTTGAAGCAGAGAAGAGCAAGGCCTCTGGGGGGATGCTGAATGGCTCCCCCCAGAGGGGCCGACTGAGAGAGAAGCAGGAGACTACTGGGAGGAGCTGTGAGACAGAGGAGTTCATATAGTAGCTGGAGGGTGAACCCCAAGAGCCCCTTTGGGACTGGCGCCATACAGGGTGCAGAAGCCCTAGGGTAGAACATACTTCACGATGGACTACCACAATCGGCAGGGAAGGGGTATTTCATGTCCCATCGCCCACCACCAAAAGTCCCGGGGCACCAGCAGCATATAGAGACAGGAGCCACGACCACGGTCGGGTCCATAACAAGTTTTGCACTGCCTGTGTACGTGACGGCAACTAAAGCCAAGGACACTGGGGTCCTCAAGTAGCTTTACGCCATAGGGATCCACACTACAAGGTTCAAGGAAGAAGGTCTCACACGCTTCATAACACTGGTGGTGACCTCTGATTCATCCGGGATCGGCCGGGGACCATCACAGCGATGACTGGTACCTGGAACTACAGCCCCTGTCTGAGACTCTGGGCTTCAGCACCAACGGCCCTTGCCCCCATCGCCACCGTTCTCCACAGGGCTCGCTCCACCTGTAGGGAGCTGGACTATCTGAGCTGCGGTAACATCAGCCAAGGAGGAGAGCGACATCTCGCAGCGGCGGCAAATCCCTGACCGCACACCATGGTTGGTGCTGCAAAGCAAACCCCCATCCCCTTGGACTCTCTTTGCCTTTAGCCGACGGGGCCACGGAGCCTGGTCAGGCCATTCACAGCAACCCCACAAAACCACTGGCCCAGTGACGAGTAAGCCCTGCAGGTCCCATGGGGTGCTACATATCTGCCAAACATTTTGCTGTTATTATGTCCAAGCTTTTGTTCATCTTTTAACAACTTTAGGTTTCCAAAGATGGAAAGTGATTAAAAGAAGTGACCAAATTTTCTTCAAGCATCTTCCCCTTGAGAGATGCCATAAATTAAATAAAGAACTCTATAGGTAGTTTAAAAAGACAAGTGCCTATAGTTTTTTGTAGCAATTCAAGAAATATTGCAAAAATAAACACACCAGTGTTTTCTCAAGTGTGTTCCCCTTAAAACACTTGGTGGGTTTATATAGAAATTGATCTTCATTGGGTCTGTGTTGACCCAAGGTCATTGGTTCTTCACCAACTACAAAGTTAGCCAATTACATTTGATGAAGACTTATTGGGTGCCCTACATTAAAATGTTGTGAGTGCTTTGACTATAGGACTGAGGGCTCATTTGGCCATTGTGGCCACTGTCCTAAGGCCTGAATGGTCAGTCTGTTCTTGACTAAATTACAAATTGATGGATTTTAGCTTCAACTTTGATCTATAAAACAAAAAAGGATCCAATAATAAAACAATAAACGGGTTGCCCTCATTATTTTAGCAAATGTGTTGGGGACATGATTTTGTGGCACCCGTAAATATGTATGTATTCCAAGTTCTCCTCTTGCACCACACCTGTCCATCGGCTACCTCCAATTGAAAAACTATGTCCCCGCCACATTTACTAAAATAAAGGTAAAGTGGACAACCCCATTAATGATGTTTTTACAACAGAAAACATATTGCAATAAACTGTAAACACGTGCAATTCACGACGTACTAAGGGCTTGCTCACACCAGAGTGTAACACAGATGAGCGTTATCTGATGTTTTATCAGATAACATTCGGACATATATAATATTGTACAATGGGGCAGTGCTGACCAGCATTTTCTTTCTCATACTGATTCGGCATGAACAAAAAGCATAGCATGCAGCAAGTGGTCAAATTGGAAGGCGCTCACCCATTCAAGTCTATGGGCGTCTGGAAATCATCGGACTGCACTCTGAACATCTACAGCCATACACAATGGAAAAGATGGAGAAATTTTGTTCTCCACCTTCTTCTGACCATGTGCTATGATTCTCTCATCCGAAAGAATTGGATCACACTAAGCTGGCACTTGGATCACAGTTTGATCAGTGTCATTAGCATAATTGGCTCAATTCTCTTGCATGACCATCTGACTGCAGTCTAATCCTGAGTCACAACCTGAATGAAGATGCAGAGCTGTATTCACAATTCTCCTTTCTGTTATTGGAAACATTCGACAGCCTAGTTGGCCAACATCCCACTAACAGCTTTGCCAAGATATAATGGTTACATTTTCCTTTATCAAATAATGATAAACTGATTAATGTAAAATTAATTTAAGAGCAAGCTCAGTACTGGGAAACATTAGCTCAAGGGCCAGCAGCTCTGGACCTTAGTACATGCTATAGCTCGGAATCGGTGCTAGATAAGTAATATAATGTATTTATAGTGTTACTCAACTTTTATATCTGTAAATAATTTCTATATACTAACTTTATTTTTAATTCCATAGGCATCCGCTATGCAAAAATATCAAACTCAGATGTACTTAGCCCCTGCTCCTCCACCATCAGCTCTCCATTGCTGCTTTGTTATTTCATATAATGCCTACAGTGATGTCTTCACAGCATTATGTGACCACTACACTGAATCAAGGAAATCAATTGTGATGCTAATGTAGACCGAACAAGAGCATTGAGCCAGGTGATTGGCTGTAGCGGTCATGGGATGAGACACTTGAATTATATATACATATATAAATATATAATAAACACAGTGAAAAGTTTCATCTCCACCAATATCATCAAGGGAGCGACCATACATGCAGTCATCAGGACTTAAAGGGAGCCTGACACCAGGTTTTTGCCTTATGAGCCAGTGACCTTATATACAGCATTCCAGAATACTGTTTACAAGTGCCCAGGCCGCTCTGTATAATGTAAAAAAAACCTTTATAGTACTCACCAATGGGCAGTTGAGTCCAATGGGTGTCGCTGCTCTTGGTCCGGCGCCTCCTCCATCTTGTGCAGTCATCGTCTTCATTCCTAGGCCCATGTGGTAGCACATCGTACATTTTCCACATAGAGGCTGCCATCGCACTCCTGCACATGCACACTTTGATCTGCTCTGCTGAGGGCAGAGCAAGGTACTGTATTGCGCAGGTGCGAGGAGCGATAAAAGACCACCCACGCCTGCGCACTACAATACTTTGATCTACCCTCAGCAGGGCAGATCAAAGTGCGCATGAACATGAGTGCAATGGCAGCCTCTGTATGGATGACGTAGGACATGTCATCCACACGGGGCTGGGAAGGAGGACAGCGACTGCACAAGATGGAGGAGGCACTGGACCTGAGGACAGTGACATTCATCAGACCAGACTGCCTCCTAGGTGAGTATAATAAAGGGGTTTTTACATTATACAGAGCGAGCTGCCTGGGGACTTATATACAGTTAGGTCCAGAAATATTTGGACAGTGACACAAGTTTTGTTATTTTAGCTGTTTACAAACAAACATGTTCAGAAATACAATTATATATATAATATGGGCTGAAAGTGCACACTCCCAGCTGCAATATGAGAGTTTTCACATCCAAATCGGAGAAAGGGTTTAGGAATCATAGCTCTGTAATGCATAGCCTCCTCTTTTTCAAGGGACCAAAAGTAATTGGACAAGGGACTCTAAGGGCTGCAATTAACTCTGAAGGCGTCTCCCTCGTTAACCTGTAATCAATGAAGTAGTTAAAAGGTCTGGGGTTGATTACAGGTGTGTGGTTTTGCATTTGGAAGCTGTTGCTGTGACCAGACAACATGCGGTCTAAGGAACTCTCAATTGAGGTGAAGCAGAACATCCTGAGGCTGAAAAAAAAGAAAAAATCCATCAGAGAGATAGCAGACATGCTTGGAGTAGCAAAATCAACAGCCGGGTACATTCTGAGAAAAAAGGAATTGACTGGTGAGCTTGGGAACTCAAAAAGGCCTGGGCGTCCACGGATGACAACAGTGGTGGATGATCGCCGCATACTTTCTTTGGTGAAGAAGAACCCGTTCACAACATCAACTGAAGTCCAGAACACTCTCAGTGAAGTAGGTGTATCTGTCTCTAAGTCAACAGTAAAGAGAAGACTCCATGAAAGTAAATACAAAGGGTTCACATCTAGATGCAAACCATTCATCAATTCCAAAAATAGACAGGCCAGAGTTAAATTTGCTGAAAAACACCTCATGAAGCCAGCTCAGTTCTGGAAAAGTATTCTATGGACAGATGAGACAAAGATCAACCTGTACCAGAATGATGGGAAGAAAAAAGTTTGGAGAAGAAAGGGAACGGCACATGATCCAAGGCACACCACATCCTCTGTAAAACATGGTGGAGGCAACGTGATGGCATGGGCATGCATGGCTTTCAATGGCACTGGGTCACTTGTGTTTATTGATGACATAACAGCAGACAAGAGTAGCCGGATGAATTCTGAAGTGTACCGGGATATACTTTCAGCTCAGATTCAGCCAAATGCCGCAAAGTTGATCGGACGGCGCTTCATAGTACAGATGGACAATGACCCCAAGCATACAGCCAAAGCTACCCAGGAGTTCATGAGTGCAAAAAAGTGGAACATTCTGCAATGGCCAAGTCAATCACCAGATCTTAACCCAATTGAGCATGCATTTCACTTGCTAAAATCCAGACTTAAGACGGAAAGACCCACAAACAAGCAAGACCTGAAGGCTGCGGCTGTAAAGGCCTGGCAAAGCATTAAGAAGGAGGAAACCCAGCGTTTGGTGATGTCCATGGGTTCCAGACTTAAGGCAGTGATTGCCTCCAAAGGATTCGCAACAAAATATTGAAAATAAAAATATTTTGTTTGGGTTTGGTTTATTTGTCCAATTACTTTTGACCTCCTAAAATGTGGAGTGTTTGTAAAGAAATGTGTACAATTCCTACAATTTCTATCAGATAATTTTGTTCAAACCTTCAAATTAAACATTACAATCTGCACTTGAATTCTGTTGTAGAGGTTTCATTTCAAATCCAATGTGGCGGCATGCAGAGCCCAACTCGCCAAAATTGTGTCACTGTCCAAATATTTCTGGACCTAACTGTATACAGTATTCTAGAATGCTGTATATAATGGCTTACTAGTGATGGCCGCAGCTCATAAGGGAAAAAACTGGTGACAGGTTCGCTTTAAGGCTCTGTTCACACTCTGTTCACCATTATCTGTGGCAAAAAACGCAGGTATCTGCAGAAAAGAAGTGACATGCTCATTCTTTTTCTCAAGAAATTCTGCAGAAAGAATGTTCTTGAGAAAAAAACCGCTGTGTGCACAGCTATTTTTTTTCCCATAGGTTTTGCTGGGGAATGTCTGCAGAAAGGTAACAACCATTTTCTGAAGAAATTTCTGCAGCAAAAAAAAAAAATGCGGGTAAAAACGCAGTGTGTGAACATAGCCTTATGCAACTTTCCAAGAGAATCAGTTATAACACAAATATGATGTACATGGTATAGTGAGACAATCTGGATCTAAATGTGAAATTTCCATATGGATTAAGGGGGTTAGGTATAGACCTATTAATATATATTAACAACACGTGTCCTTTCTTCTTGCTGGTTATTATAAGGATCTATTGAGCAGCCAATAAATACAGGTGCACAATTTGGCAACATGTTATTGATTTAACATTATGTTACCTTGTAAATTGCTTTGTTTCCCAAAGCCTTTGAAGGAGCGAGACAGAATATAAATCAGGTCTCTTTTGCTTCCTTGTGGATTTAGTAGCATTATTTGCAATGATTTATTCCTTGCGAGACCATATTCATTATTAGTGATAATTTTATTTCCCAAGAGTCTCTCCATGTTGTTATCTTTCCATAACGTTCGGCTGGCTGGCCCCTGGTTGGAAGCCAGCTCGTCTTTAAATAAAGGTACCAGAAATATTTCATGCTAATCTTTTGATATTAAAACCAATAAGTGTGTATTCTTCAGTAATTCATTTATTATCTCTAGTTAAAATATGTTTAACTCCTTCCTAGCACACTACAGGCTCGGCTATCCAAAACAGTTACCGTTAGCTTGTTCATACTGTGTAACATTTCGTCATCTTCCTTATTATACTTGTCCTGTTAACATTTCTCTCATGACCCTACCTTATAAACCTGACAGCTTTTGTTTTAAAGCTGATCCAAGGAGGGGTGTTAGTTATTAGGTAAAAATAAAAAAGAGTCCTACATGGTAATGTTTTACATCCCTAAATGTCTCCAATCAGCCTCTCTATTCTAAATTCATTAAAGGAGATATCCAGTACAATTTTATATATATATATATATATATATATATATATATATACACACACACACCGTATTTTTCGCTTTATAAGACGCACCGGATTATAAGACGCACCCCAAATTTAGACATAAAAAAGGTAAAAAAAAAGAAAAATGGGGTCCGTCTTATACTCCGGTGTTCTCTTACCTTAGGGTGGCAGCAGTGGTGGTGAAGCAGGGTCACAGGAGGCACAGGTTGTGCTGGCAGGCGCGGTGGGTCAGTGGCAGCGGGTCCATGGTGGCAGGAGCTGCAGGGTCCGTGGTGGCGGCAGCAGCGGCAGCTGGTGAGTCGTGCAGCAGGCCGGTGCAGTGAGTGTCCCAGTATCCGCGGTCCCGGTTCAAATGATGGCTCAGTGGTAGCAGCGGTGGTAACAGCTAAGTGGTAGCAGCGGCGGTGACGTCTCAGTGGTGGCAGCGGTGGTTACGGCTCAGTGGTGGCAGCGGCGGTGACGGATCAGTGGTGGCAGCGGCGGTGACGGATCAGTGGTGGCAGCGGCGGTGACGGCTCAGTGGTGGCAGCAGCGGTGACGGCTCAGTGGTGGCAGCGGCGGTGACTGCTCAGTGGTGGCAGCGACGGTGACGGCTCAGTGGTGGCAGCGGCGGTAACTGCTCAGTTGTGGCAGCGGCGGTGACGGCTCAGTGGTGGCAGCAGCGGTGACGGCTCAGTGGTGGCAGCGGCGACTGCTCAGTGGTGGAGCAGACCGATGCCGTGTTTTACCAGTGTGTCCGCGGTTCCGATTCAAGTGATGTCGCCCAGAGCGGCGCATGCACACATGGAGCTCTCATCCAAGGGCTCAATCTGCGCACGCGCTGACTCCCGGAGCAGTGCGTGCGCAGATGGAGCTCTCATCCAAGAGCTCCATCTGCACACACGCCCGCTGCCGCTCCTGGCGCCATCATTTGAAAGTGAGACCGCGGACAAACTGGGTAACTTGCTGCACAGCCGCCCGCCCTGCACGCACAGAGTGGCAGCCAGCAGGCTGCCCGCCCACCCTGCATGGAAGCGGCCGGGTACCTGTGCTTGCGTGCGGGCAGCAGCCAGGTGCCTGTGTGAGGGTGGCAGACGTCTGCCGTCCGCACGGGCACTCGACCGCCGGCCGCACACAGCCACGGGTACCCAGCTGCCACTGCACGCAAGCACATGTACCCGACCGCTTGCACGCAGCCACAGGCACTCGGACGCCCGATCGCCGCACAGACAGGACCCCCAGGTACCGCTATATTCGGATTATAAGACGCACCCCCCATTTTCCTCCCAAATTTTTGGGAGGAAAAGTGCGTCTTATAAAGCAAAAAATACGGTATATATATATATATATATATATATATATATATTTATAAATATATATATGTATATATATATATATATAGTGCCTAAGCACCAGCAGGCAGGTGATTGCTATCTACCTGCATGTTGTGCCTGGCACCGCTCTTCACTGGCACAGAGTGGTTACAGATAAGTCCTGCCGGCGATTCAGCTCCTTCCGATGATGTCACGTCAACAGAGTGGTGGCTTCTTTCCCGCTCTACTCTTAAGACAGGCATGACTGCCGATGTCATACTGATTGGCAGCTAGCTCCCTGCTACCTAACTAGTGGAGCCAGCATGATGTCCATCTAGAGAGCTGAGCGTAAAAAAAGCTGCTAAATCGTTGGCAGGAGCTAAAGAATAGCAACAAGCAGATAGCAACTACCTGCCTTTTAACACTAGAAGTCCCAGAAATTTCGAACTCCCCCCTGAAGTCCCGAAAGAGGGTCAAATGACACTACAATAAACTGAATAGAACTAACTAGAAACTAAATGGCTAAACTCAATGGAAAACAACAACCTCCTGTGGTGCAACAGTAATGGCCTTAATTACAGAACAAAAGATGGTGATTATAGGATGTTAGCTAAAATCCTTCAGGTCATTCGACCCGTCTCTGGGTTCCAAAGGTAGAAATGTTAAATGACCCCTCTCTGGAACTTCTAGTGTTAAGGCTTAAGCACATTTTTATTTTTACAACGTCCCGGTTATCCCCTTTAAAGGCTGTTCTGTTCCATTTATATTTCCTCTCATGTTCATAAAATCCAAAATTAAAAAAAAAAAGGTATGGTATGAACAATTCAGACCATCCATGATTAAATAAAAGTGCAGCTAACAAAGACACTCCCCACCAGGCTGTGAGTAACTGGACATACCTGCGATAATGGTAGTGTTACTTTTCATTGAGGGTGATGAAGGGCAACACTGGAGCAGTTCTGAGGCTTGTGACACTATCCAGGGAGGGAATGAGTTAATTAATTTACATTGTTGTCTCGTTAACTTCTTGCTCTGAGTTTTGAGCAAGGCTACACACTATTTAAACCCTTAATTCCAATTGCTAGTTGTAGGTATTATAAATGTCTTTGCACTTCTCTGACTTAGTTTGCCATTTCTGACTTTGACATTGGCTTGTGTTTGGACTTCCTTACTGCTTTACAATTTTGTTCCTGATCCTAATTTCTGACTATCTTCTGCCAGCCTGCTACACCGTTCAGCAGCCACTCTGTGAATTTACTCCCAACCCGGGTGGGGGGACCTGCGTAAGTCCAGATCCCATTCCCAACATATAGGTTAAAGGGTGAAGCCCATTATTCCCCTGGGTGGGTCCTACTAGTCAAATTGGTTTGCACAAAGCCTGCCTCCATAAGCTTTTTTAGAAATTGCCAGTTTTCCACTGAGAGTGCTCTTTTACAGATAATAATTGGAGTTCATTGAAGGCTTAGTGAAGTTCTCATCCATTCTTGTGATAGCAGAGGTCTGGAAATGTCATCCTCAAATGCAGAAATAAATGAGTATACTTAAGATAAGGGTTTGTTATAGTATAGTTATGAGTATATTAAAACTGCAAGAAATAAATTTGCAAATGTACATGGGATGGGGGTACCCAGTACTTCTGTTTTTGGAACACCATTTGTGACAACACTGAATTAGTGTTATGAGAGCAAAAAATAATGCCTCATACACAAAATCAATGAATTCAGGACTTTTGTTAGTTTTTGTTAATAGTTGCCGAACAACAAGAGTACCCTAATTGTGTGGTATGTGAGTATATCATTTTGTCATTTTTATAGATGCTAGTTTAAATTGTTCCTGCCATTCTAGTTAATACAGAGCCATTCAAAAAAATAACTTTCTTTTTGGATGGAAATATCGGAAAGAAGCAGTTTTAAAAGGCAGTCTGTATATGTACATACAGTATAGAAAGTGTGTCTGTTAGAGACTGTACACAGGCAACAATAGGTAATTAATCTGTATATCTGTATATTTTTTGTTACTGTCGTATTGACATGCATAGTGTATATCAACATCAGCGCCATTATGCAACAGGCTATGTTGGATTATGCAGAAAATAATTTTTACTTGGCACCATCATTGGCTTTTGTTTCCTGGATGAGATATATTTCTAAATTGACTGCTCTACTCAACAGATCATGTCCATCATGTTATTTTTTAAAATAAGGACCTGAGCTGTGATAATATAAGTTAAATGGTACTTGAGAAAGCGAGCACTGAGTCTTATGAAACGTGCGTTGGGTGGTTCTTTGTCAGTCCCCCTGCAGGTATACTTACTGAGCTGTGTGTATCTATGTACTTGTAAACTACATTATATCACTACTTTGTACTGTTTTTCAAACTCAGCTCATTTGTTACTATTTATTCGCCCTGCAGGGGGCTGATTTACTTGCTATTGTTCTACCATGGCTCCCTGACTTATGTACATAATATAGGCAGGCCAGCCTTTATTGTCTTCTATACTATACAGGGATTCTGCCATTTTTGATACTGTATTTTTTACAATTTATCTGACTATTACTCTGTATTGTATCTGCACAACCAGTCTTCTGTCTATGCTCTTTTTTTATATGTTTTTGTACTGTCAGTAAAAACACTTCATGTTCTCCTCTTGCTATATCTTGCCTTTGTTGACTTATGCATTGTCTAAAAACCAGATTGGGATGTTTTTCCCTTGATATGTTAGGTAATTTATTGGATTGTTGGATTTTCTGTATTTAATATTAGTCAAAGTAGCTAGTATGAAAATTGCCAAATTTTGGGATTTTTTTTAAGAGTAATGTAGGAAAAAAAGCACAGAAAATATATTAAAAAAATAACTGTAAAATTAGATTAGATATAAAATGCATCAACTTTATCATGATGTTTTCTAAATCCAGTTCCTCGTTAGATGGTCTTTCTTTAAGTTGCCGCTACCTAATGGTTGGCTTAGATTGCACTATAAATGTTTGCCAACAATTTTTGGCACACAGCATCGCACATCCTGTGATGCCTTCTTTCAAATGAAGGAATAAAGTTTGAGAACATCTAAATCACAAAATAGAAAAGAATAGAAAAGTAGAGCAGTACTAAGAGACAAAGAGATGTAGGTGTGCAAGCCTCCAAAATAACCTTACCCGGCAAGCCACGATAATCTTAGAAATAAATCAGAGATAGTATCTAGTAGTAATTAAACAAGGGTGATTTATTTTTAGTTTTATATTTTTTACATTCTTTAATTAAAATTCATAATACATTTGCCATAGTCTACATATAATATAAGTGTGCACACTGGAATTAGCGATGGGAGGTACCAGTGAATTGAGTTGAACTGAAATAATACTAAGGGGATAACACCTGGGGAGTCGGCGATCTCAGGGTGTTGTAAGCAGTACGTAGATATTGTTAGTTTGTAGGTGAGTAGATTAGGTGAACGTTTCCTTTTGAGATCACTAAAGTATAGAGGAGACTAAGGACAGCGTCACAGGTACGATCTATCGTGCGATCGCACGAGCGATCGTACCCGCCCTCGTCGTTTGTGCGTCACGGGCAATTAGTTGTCCGTGGTGCACAAAGTCGTTAACCCCCTGTCACACACACTTACCTCCCTAACGACCTCGCTGTGGGCGGCGAACATCCTCTTCCTGAAGGGGGAGGGACGTTCGATGTCACAGCGACGTCACACAGCGGCCGACCAATAGAAGCGGAGGGGCGGAGATGAGCGGGACGTAACATCCCGCCCACGTCCTTTCTTCCGCAAAGCCAGCGGAACGCAGGTAAGCTGTGTTCGTTGTTCCCGGGGTGTCACACGTAACGATGTGTGCTGCCACGGGAACGACGAACAACCGGCGCGCAGAAGGAGGAACGACTTTATGAAAATGAACGACATGTCAATGAGCAACGATAAGGTGAGTATTTTTGCTCGTTCACAGTCGTTCGTAGCTGTCACACGGTACGATATCTCTAACGATGCCGGATGTGCGTCACAAAATCCGTGACCCCGACGACATATCGCCCGATATATCGTAGCGTGTGACGCCACCCTTAGGTGCTATTTTTCCCTTGGGAATGATTAGAAAAAAGGAAGGAGGAACTGTTAGGTTAATCCTCGCTCATGTAATGCTGGCCCATCCTGGCTTGACCCAGAGCCACAACACCCTGAGATCGCCGACTCCCCAGGTGTTATTCCCTTAGTATTATTCATTCAGATATACTATTCAATAGCGACTAGGGAGCAAGGCATGAAGTAAGGCCGAAACGTCTAAACAGTCGCAATCATCACAATAAAAACACAACTTGAAATGCAATTTTGAGAGTGCAGTGATTTTCTTAATTTTTTGCCATAGTCTAGACTGTCCCAAAGTCAGAAAATCTACATCAGGTTATAGGCAAGATTAGATTGTCACCTTGACTATTTTAACATTCCTCTCCCTAGTAAACCATGATTTCTTTTTAAACGTTTCTCAAGGCAGTGGAAAAAAAAGCAAAAAGTTTGTCTTAGGGCCATTTCACAAATCCGGTATTTCCCCGGATTGCCGGATCCATCACACTCCAGTACAGTGTTAATACTGTACAATGGCATCGCGGCAAGCTCCGGTCACATGACAGCATGTAACTGGAGCTTGCCGCGATGCCATTGTACTTTATTACACTGTACTGGAGTGTGAAACGGCCCTTAGTTGTGACTTTACTCAATGATTTGCGCAAATTGTGCCTTTTGTTTATACCACTACCTGATATAAGCTGATTAATAAATGAGGTAAATAATACAATTGTTTTAGAAAGATGTTATAATTTACAGGCATTAAATCTGATAGTCGAAAAACATTAAATTCATTAAATATAATTATGTTATATGATGTAATGTATATTAATAAAAACCCTCCAAAAATAGACAAAAAAAGCAAATACTAGTGTTGTAAGAAGCCTTGGCTCCATGTCATTGGATGTAAATGTCTTTGGGGAACATAGCAAAGCCTATTATGCTAATGAGTGTTACTGAAGACACAAATGAAAGGACAAATTTAGCATGGTACCAATATTTTATGTACGAAAAGAATAATAATGACTCATTAATTCCATAGAATTACAACACCCAACACACATTAAAGAGAAGTATGTCATCTGCGGTTTCTACATTTATATGGAAGAAATTGTCAGACGTAGGTACAAGGATATTTCATCACAATATGTTCTGTATCTACATATGTACATATGGAAGGCTCCAAATAATGATTTACTGGTATTATTATATAATGTTGATTTAAGAATCTGACGATTGCCAGTAGGTAATCCACTCTTTTTTTCCAATGTAAAGGTCAATGAAATGTTTTCCATTTTTTGGGTGTCAACTAGGATTTGGAAAATGGGGTTCAATTTTAAAATATGAATGTGTTTCTTGTTTAAGGATTACTTAAAATCACAGTTGAGTTCACTCTTTGTATTCTACCAGAAGTCACTCCTGTTAAAGCATCATGTCAGCGTTGTGTTTTTTCAGAGCTGGAGTGGTGCTTTAAACCACTCGGTATTATACTTACTGTCCATGGTTTTCACCTTTTTTTTCGACACTCCAGTCCCACGTCATCATCTTGTGTTCGTAACATCTGGCTGTCCGTGGCACTAGCAGGGTTTACAAGGTACCTGGTAAACCCCCAGAAGATGTTAAAACACACAGTGAACACAGGGGTCATGATACAACAGAGGACCCTGCCGCTAGTTGAGGTGTGAGGGGACACCTCTTGAACTCAACTCAAACTGTTTCCTGAGTTCCCTAACATCCCTATACAGGTTCTTTCAATTTGTCGCTGAGCCGGATACCTTAGGCTCTCAGCTAGCCCTGCACTCACCCTGGCTAGTGAGTAGGCCAACAAGAGATTAAGTCATGCCACTACAATACAGAAACACAAGGGCAGGGGAAATAGACATAAAAAGGAAAAACACTCCTGGCAGTTTCAGTGCAGCAAAACACCACTGGTGCATACAACACGACCGTCTTCTTCCAGAGATGACTCTTTCCAAAGTGGACCAAATAGAAATGAGGAATTCAGTTTCTATCACAGGCATTAGCTGATCAGATCACATGACTAATATAGTGAAGGGGAGCTATCCCAAAAAGCTGCACCTGAGACTGGAAGCTACAGCCAGCAGCCAGGCAGGAAAGGGTGCTGAACCCATACAGCACCACTAGCAAAGAGATGTTATCAAGTAATAGTAGTGAACCTGCCAGTGGCAAGGCGCTGTGACGTTCTGACACCAGATTTCCCCGGGGTCTCCCCCTAGCGGGACACACTCATGACAGTCCGGAAGTTAGAATTTACATCACAAGCTTTGAATACAATTCTATGAAAACCAAGATGAGGCTCTCATAGACTTGTAGTGATTTGTGACAGAGTTGTAGTGGAGCTGTTGACAGATCACAAATCATCAGAGACCGATCAGAGCAGTGCTGTAAAAAGATGAAGACAGTGAGTATAACACAGGGGGCAGGGGACTTAATTTAAAGGACCACTCCAGCGGTGCAATAAAAAAACAATGCTGGAGCAGTTCTTTAATTGTAGATGAGCAGCCATACCAGGTGGCTTTGGGGGTTTCTTCTCAAGGTGAACCCATACTAAACAATTTAGAAATTATTTATATAAACACTTCCACACAGGAACTATACACAATTTAAAGCAGCACATGCATTACTATAGAGTGGAAGCAGCTCTATTGCCCTGGCCACTAGTGGAAGCCACCATTTAGATAAAGTGTGAATCGCTCTAAATACATAAATATCACTTGTCCTTAAACAAGAAGACAGCTCAAACACCAAGAAAAAGCAAGACGCCTCAGTGCACCTTAATATTACACTTCTCAACCCTCCCAGGATCCATGTGCTTCCTTATATTCACTGAGCCTGAAAATTGATGTAAGCAATACTTCTTTTTTTGCAGAAATTGCAATTTATATTGTGCACATGGATTTTTCCTATTCCATAGTGGTTTTATAATTACTTTACTTCTCCCGTGGAGTTGTCTGACATCTAAACTTCAAATTGCAGACATTTTTCACTTTTAAGCATTAATGATTAGTTTCTCGGGATTTAATTGATGTAAATAAGTGTACGGTTTTATTCCCTTTTGTTTATCTTAATGTTTCCAAGTGGAAATGTAATATAATTATCTGCCCCTTTACTTAATACATTACAGCAATGTACTCAAATAAAAATGTTCCCCGCATCATGTTATTTTTACACTGTGGGAGATAGACTAAGACTAAAGGGTACTTTACACGCTGCGACATTGCTAACGATATATCGTCGGGGTCACGGTGTTTGTGACGCACATCCGGCGCCGTTAGTGACATCGCAGCGTGTGACACGTACGAGCGACCTTCAACAATCTCAAAAGTGGTAAAAAGCGTTGGTTTTGGAGAGGTCGTTCAAACACCAAATATCGTTGTCTAGTGAGTAGCGAGGTTGTTTGTCATTCCTGCGGCAGCACACATCGCTGTGTGTGACACCGCAGGAACGAGGAAACTCACCGTACCTGCGTCCCGCTGCCAATGAGGAAGGAAGGGGGTGGGTGGGATGTTAGGCCCGCTCATCTCTGCCCCTCCTCTGCTATTGGGCGGCTGCTTAGTGACGTCGCAATGACGCTGAACGAACCGCCCCCTTAGAAAGAAGGGGGTTCGCCGGTCACAGCGACGTTGCTGGGAAGGTAAGTACGTGTGACGGGTGTAAGCGATGTTGTGCGCCACGGGCAGCAATTTGCCCATGACGCACAAATGACGGGGGCGGGTATGCTCGCTAGCGATATCGATACCGATATCGCAGCGTGTAAAGTACCCTTAAGGCTACATGAGGACATTCGGCCACCCATGACATGTGGAAAACTTGCAGCACTGTTACGTCTTGTACAAAACCTCAGTATTCCTTTGCAGACCCAAGGGAAAAAAAATCATAGGTCAATTGTAAGAATTATAACATAGTTGGAAATAAGGCTATCCTCACATGTTTAACTCAACTTCTTCCCTCATAGGGCAATATCGAGGATAAACATGAGTTGTCATTATGTCACCTTTTTTCTTCCCAGGTGACCAGATGTTATTAAACCTAATGTGGGAAACATGCATGAAACTACACAACAAAGCCACTGGAGTAGAGTTGTGCCAAATTTTGTGATTTTTTTTTTTATAAAAAAAATGGCAATTGATAAATCAGCCTAAAACATCTCAAGTGTGCTACTAGATAATTGTAAAATTACAATAAGTGGAGAACCTGCCAAACCTTTGGATTTCATTCATACATTTGCTGCTATTGCAGCGAAGAAGAGTGTTGTTCTAAAGTTGCCCATACACCTTAGATACTTGTTGGCCAACAGCTATCACTCTTAAAGGGAACCTGTCACCAGATTTTTACCTTATTAAACTAAAATAATCACCTTCAGCAGCTCCTGGGCTGCATTCTATGAAGGTGCACCTTGGTCCTGACTCCCCTTCCAGACCCCAAAAATAACTTTATAAAACTTGGCCGTTAGGTATGCTAATTACCTTGGTTGGCCAGATGGGCGTGCTCATTTTCAGCTCCTTTATCCCCCTCCTGCCGCTGATCGCCGTCATCCTTCCTTGATTGACGGGATGACACCTCTGTCATCCTCCTCGTCGCATTTTCAAATCTCATGCCTGTGCAGTTAGGTCTGCTTGCGCAGGCGCAGTTCGTTCTGCCATATCGCCTGGGAGCTAAATGCACAGGCGTGAGATTATGGGCGGGTACGAGCATGGCGCTGGTGAGGTCATGCACAGCGCCGACCTCACCAGCACCATGCTCGTACCTGCCCATAATCTCGCGCCTGCGCATTTAGCTCACCGGCGTGAGCTAGGGCAGCTATGTTTTCTGCTCTGCCAGCGATATGGCAGAGTGAACTGCACCTGCACAGGCAGACCTAACTGCACAGGCGCGAGATTTGAAAATGCGATGAGGAGGATGACGGAGGAGGTAAAAATCTGGTTACAGGTTCCCTTTAACTCCCCCATACACATGAACAATCCACTCAACAAGCACTTCTGTGTTGTCTATGAGGAGATTAATTAAACAAAAAAAAGTCATATGGGGTCACTCGTATTTTGATGCACTGCCAGGATAATGCACATAGTCTCCAGCTATCTGCTTTATCTGCACTGGATATCAAAATATAGGGAACCCTACTCCAAGTTCTCCAATTAATTATTTTTTATGCTCCACTTCAGGACCAAGACAGGTACTGTGAGGTTACAAATCACAGATGCCGGTACGCCAGCAATCTGTCTTCAACCAATCACAGATGCTGTCACAGAAGGTGGGCGGGGGAACCAGTAAATATTCATGAGTTTTAATGCATGGCCCTAGAAGCAGTGTGACAGCCACACGGAACCTTGGTAAGAACCTTGTCCTGCTTTTTAATCACCATTTGCTTCCTTTTGCAGCCCCCTAGCACTTACTAACATGATTCTATAACACAAATTCGGATACCCTAGATGGAGTTTGCCGTTCGGGGTCAAATCTGGTGCCAAACCGGACTTTTTTTTTCTTTTAAAGTCTCGCCAGACTTCCCGAACATCTGCAGGTTCGCTCATCTCTAGTCTTTAGACACAATCACTTGCATATAATTCCCTTTTCAATTCATTAACTTTTTAGGCCACATGCCTATTACATAGTTTATTTATATGCTGTCTTGCCTCCCGACAAAGACAATTTATGAAAAGCAATTAGTGTAAACCAATAGTTTAGGGAACATGTCCGTAGTATAACTGTGCATGCAAAACAATATGAAAAGGACCATGGTCCTTGTTTATTCCGCTAATACTCATAAAGTAACTTCTATTGAGTGTCTATTTATTCTAGAATACATTTTTAGGAGCTGTGCTGATGAAGGCAGCATGAACAGTGCGGTATAGTTTGTCGACTCCCGTAGAGATTAACATGTAGATGTTACTGTGAAGACGGAGTAAGCTTCATTACAGCATGGCATTGAGAAAGCTCCAAGGCTAATGAGCACATACAATTGCTGGAGGCCTCACACCCATTACACAGATATTTTTGCCATAAAATGTACTTATCTTTCTCTAATTTGCTTCCCTGTCATTTCTCATTCACTGGCGCTGTGGAAGAATTTCAGAAAAGCCTGCGCTGTAACAAATTATTCTGGATCCTTGTCTCAAAACCTGACACATTAATAAGCTTCATTGTTACTAAAAGTCTTTAGGTTTTGAGATTACTTATTCATTGTAATATAATACTATTCTTCTCATTAACTATAACCACAGAACGGAAATGCTGAAAAGTAATATAATAATATAGTAATCTATGTATGTACAGTAAATGACAGATGTACAGAGATATATATAGTACAAAGTTGAGTCTTAAAATGCTACACAGTGTAATCTGCTATTTAGGAGAAAATCTTACCAAGAAACCTACATTTTTCTCTTCTTGAATACCTGTTATTGTTGGAAAGGAAATCTAAGGATTTCTACCAATTGTTAATTGTACAGAGCCATAATATAGTATGACACTATATTCAATTTGCCAAGGCTTCCCAACGTTTTGAGAAACAATCTGTCACAGTTCAGGGTTCTCGCAAGCCTCGAACTGCGCCTGCCCAGCCTCCATCCCCTTCTAGGGTGCCTGCCGACTCTCCTGTGCAACCTGCCTGCCACTCCAGGTGCCTGGCTGCTAGGCGTCAGGTGTCCAGGGTCTTTGTGTCTTCTGCGGCTTAGTCCCCGAATTGCCCTACTGCGCATGCGCTGACTCTCCTGGCTCCAAGTGTAGGAATTGCGCTACTGCACATGCGCGTGACGTCACCAGTGATGCAGCGGTCTCTGATTGGCCGCCGCTGATGTCGCCAGTGACGCAGTGGTCTCTAATTGGCCGCCGCTGATGTCATCAGTGATGCGGCGGTCTCTTATAGGCTGCCGCCGACATCATCAGTGATGTGGTGGTTCCACATTGGCTGCTGGTGACGTCATCGGTGACGTGGCGGTTTCTTTCACTATTGTCGGCTCTAACCGTCCTCCCGCGTACACAATCCTTGCAAATTCAGACAACCTAGGGATGGTATTTATGTAAGCCTCACCTAAAAGTCGGAAATTCTGCAGTTTGAGGCTGGTTGGGGCATAAATATGACTATTTTGCAAATCATTCAAAACAGTCATAAGTCTTCCATCCACGGAGTCTCTCAGTTTTTAAATTTCTTGACAATCAACTGTTTGTGTAGCACCAGCCACAGCCTCCCAGACACTGTTCGGAGAGGTGTTCTGTTTTCTGTCACTATAAATATCTCATTTAAAAAATACCATTAACATTCAGATATTGGGGTAATATGCATGCTAAGTGTGCTTGGAACTATCCTGGCTCCTGCACATCGAACCCCGCTGCCTGGAGGAAATCAACCTTACTCCTCCCGGCAGCATTTAGGTTTCAATCATTGGGGAGGCAATGGCATGAATTCAGTCACTGCTCTGTGTGACAAGACCAGCAGCTATAATCACGCCCCTAGCACTGACTGACAGCCGTTCAGCAGTAGGCCCTGCTGTCAACCAGTGCTGGGGGTGTGGATATAGCCGCTGTTCTTGATACACAGAGTAGTTACTGAACCCGGGCCAGTGCCACCTACGTGACTGAAACTCAATATGCTGCCGGGAGGATTAAAGTCCTCTTCCCCCATGCAGAGATGTTCCATGTGCAGATTCCAATTGCTATTAACCAGGAGATTAACTCCATATCTACAGGTTAATAGCGTTTTTCACATGAAGAAGGGCCCATAAGTTAGGAGTTAGGTCAGGTGGGGAAGGGGCCATGTTATTATTATTTCATCTTTTTATGGCCTTTATTGACTAGACAAGCAGTGGAGGATTTCAATGCATGTGATGGACATAAAAATCTGGTTTGTTTGTTTTTTTTTTTAAATAAGCAGAGTTTTTACTGTACCACTGCTTGAAGAAAGTGTCTTCTAAAAACTGGCAGTAGGTTTGTCAGTCCATCTTCAACCTGAAAAAGACCTAAATTTTTAATAATATCAGCCCAGTGCAGTACTCCATCTCCACCTTGATGGTGCCTGAGTCATTACTGATCCAGCCACGGCCCTATGCATCTGGTCTTTAAGAGTCCCTCTCAGGGGCGGACACAGACTTCAAGGGGCTTCTGTGCAAGAAATCTTTCCAGTCCACACACTTCATACCACAACAAAATTCTGAAAGCAAAACCTAAACAATAAATAAGTTTGATATTTACCATCTGAATATAACACAGCACAGTCCCGCCGCCCGTCTATCTGCTGCAGCTTCAGCTCTGTCTCCAATGCTTCTATTCACATTGGCTGGAGATGACACAACCTGGACACCCTGTGTGTTTTGCAGCTTGTCAGTGGTATATGTCTCGAATCTGAAGCCAGTGATTGTCTGCAGCGGTAACATGAGGCACCTGGGCTGTGATGTCTAGAGCCATTGTAAACAGAAGCATCAGGGAATGGAACATTAGAGCTGTCAGGTGCTAGAAAGATGAGGATTATAGTTTATTAAAGGGATTGTCCAGACAAAGGTCATTACTTGGAGGCCAGATTCTGTAAAAATAATAAAATAAATTGTACTCCTCCTGGATCCAGCGCAGGTCCTCCTGTGGCCTGTGGTCACATTAATTATGTCACCGTTCTACGGGACAAAGGACCGCTGCAGATTGTGATACATACAGTTCAATTCACCTGACCAATGCAGCGTGTCACAAGCTGCAGCGGTCCTGTGTCCCGTAGAACTGTGATATACCGTAATTAATGCCAGCACAGACCAGAGGATAGCCTGCGCTGAACCCAGGAGAATGAAAACAGGTGTGAATAATTTATTTTATTTTTATAAAATTTAACCCCCATTAGATCCTTTTGACAGACAATTTCTTTACAGTATATGTAATATTTCAGAATCTCCTTTAAAGGGATCTTGACAGCTGACACCCATGAGCCGTGGGCAGCCTGTAACAGGCAGTGGCTGTACGATCTCCACCAGGTATGTCTGACACATGCCTAGCGGAGATCGTACAGAAGTGCGGGAGGCACCCTTGGGCTTGCTCCCAAGAACACCGGTTGGAAGGATCTGGCCGCAAAATGGGGACCCAGTCCCTAGACTAAAAGAAAACTAACGTACTCCGGGGGCCTGGGTGGCTACAAGCATCCAGGGCCAAAAATAAGCACACGAATCAGCTGGAAGGGGTCCACAGAGGATCAGGCCAAGCAGGCAGAAAACCCGTTGAAGGTCCATGGACCCTGGCTCATTGCACTGTGTGCGGAGGCGCCGGGCATGAAGGCGAGAGTCAGCGCAGTAGAGATGACCAGGAAAGGCACATCTGAAGGGTGCATCGGTATTGACCCTTGAGCTGCCCTGGATTGGCGAGAGCCCATCATGGTGGATCCCAGCATACCATGAGTGATTGCCAGCTTACTGTACACCTGTGGAACTGGTAGCGTGAGTAAAGACTTGACTGCAACCTACAGTGTCATCTATGTCCTTCCCGCGCCCTCTCATGAGCCCAGGGGTCCTGCTCCACCTGTGCGGAGCAATATCACCTCTGCTGCGCCATCATCATCTGCCCCGGGGAAAACACAGCGCAGCGGCGGCCCACATAGCCGTAGTACCACATGTGGAGTCACAAACTTTTACTTTTACTTTTAACTACAACTCTCATCATCATAATCCTCATCCCTTTATTATTGAAAGACATTGCCAGGATCACGGAACCAGGCCACCGCCGCCGCAACATCACCGAACTAGTCCGCCCGGTAACGAGTACCCCCTGGCCCTCGAGCTGGGCGTGTCACACTCACCTGCCGCTGCTCTCTCTGGTGTCTAGCGCTGTTCTGCTCCTCTCCTCAGTGATGTTACCGCCGCTCTCTCCAGCGTCCAACACTGTTTTGGTCCTCTTCTCAGTGATATCACCGCACTTCAGTATCTCCGGGTCACACTGCTCTGCAGGAGTTCAGATTTGCTGTGTGCAAGGTTTTTTGGGGAGGGGTTTTTTATGCATTTTTGTGGTGACCACAAAACTACAGCAATGCAATTCTTTTTGCATTTTTCACACATTGGTGATAAAAAAGCACGTAAAAACACATGTATTTTTTAATGCAGTTTTTTTTAATCACAAGGTGCATTTTTGTGGTTACAACAAGAATGCAGCATGCAGGCATAGCCTAAAAGAGACTTCTGCCTCAAAGAGAGTGTAGTGTGACCCAAGATACTGGAATGCGGCGACATCACTCATAAGAGTAGAAGAGCGGCAGTAGGTGAGAATATACACACACTACATTACACACATACACACTCCATCAATAAAAAGAGAGAGTAGGAGGCTTCTTTATACTGTATATACCTATATGTTCACATGCATTACCACATCAGGCCTTTCTCAAACAATGAAATATCCATATAAACATATAGTTGAGTATATGGATGTACAAACATAAATAGGCATGCATCACACACACATATGTACACAAATAGATAGACATGACACATATACAAACATATTAGACATTCAGATAGACAGACAGATAGATAGATAGATAGATAGATAGATTGATGGCTACACATTACACATGGCCTTTGTCAGCTCAGCATAACCATTTGCCTTCAGCTAATTGGGCCCACTACTTCTCCTGTTAGTATTGAAGCTGCAGCTGGCAAAGGAAATTCCCACATGTTTTCAGGCCCTCGGGGCCCTCTCCCGCCCGGGGCCTCTGTGCGGCTGCACCAGCTGCACCGGCGGTATGTCCACCAGTGGTCCCTCTCATCTCTTCAGTCCATAAAACTTTTGTCTTCGTATATTTTTTGGCCCAGTCTTGATGTGTCAACTTCTGTGTCTTGTTCAGTGGTGGTCGGATTTCAAACTTCCTTACCATGGCCATGTCTCTTAGCACTCTCTGAGCTCAAGGGAGGTTGTAGTTATGGAATATGACAGTGTAAGAGGGTCAGCGCTATGGCCACCCCTGTGTAAGTGGCCAGCACACCATGGTTTAGTTTGTGACATAATATATTGTATTTTGTGTAGTTGCCACCAGGTGGCAGTGGGGCTTAGGGATAGCAGTCCTGACACCTGAGTGGGCAATATAGGGGTTAAAGGAAAGGAGGAGAAAGGGCCTATAAAAGGGACAACAAAAGGGAAGAGGCTCAAGAGTGTTCCTTGCTTTGCGTCTCCTGTGCCAAGACTTTCTGTTGTGTCATCCTGTGTGCGACTGTGATGTTATTCATTGCCTGGAAAGGGCCATTCCCTGCATTTGGTCGTTCACCGGAGGTGGAAGGGGCTTACTCACATGCGCTGCTTCTGGGCAGTTGCTCTGCTTTATCTGTGAGTGTTCGGGCCTCGAGCGGCGCCAGTTGTATTCTCTCGTTCAATTGCGGTAAGCACTCGGCTTCTGGTTACAGCGATTGATCTTGGTACTCGACCCCAAACTGACCTCTGACTTGTCTCCGCCTGTTCTCCCTTAATTTTTTGTTCCTGTCTGGATCCCAACTTTGGCTTCCCTCCTGACTACTGCTTGCCTGTCCCTTGTGTTTGTACGTACTGTCCTGGTTACCTGAACCCCGGCTTGTTTCACGACTTCTCCCCTGTCTACTCCCTGAGTCTCTTCAGGGCACTCAAGGGAGGTTGTACTTATGGAATATGACAGTGTAAGAGGGTCAGGGCTATGGCCACCCCTGTGTAAGTGGCCGGCACACCATGGTTTAGTTTGTAACATAATATGTTGTATTATGTGTAGTTACCACCAGGTGGCAGTGGGGCTTAGGGATAGCAGTCCAGATACCTGGGTGGGCAGTATAGGGGTTAAAGGAAAGGAGGAGAGAGGGCCTATAAAAGGGACAGCAAAAGGGAAGAGGGTCAAGATTGTTCCCAGGAGTAGATAAGGTAAGGAGGAAGCTTAAACCTCTGTTTTGCCCAAAGTGCTTATTTAATTTGTTTGACCCAAGAGGGGGTCGCACCTTGCGTATTGACCCACAGAAATCTGCACGTACGGGATCGTGCAGTTGTGGCGCCCTGGACAAGCCAGGTCGTCATAGGTACTACACCAACATACCCCACACCCCGGCTAGGCATACCGAAGTCAAACACAAATCCTTGTTGCCTTCCTCCAGGGGCTGATGTCCACACCAGGGGGTGGGCCAGGCGATTGGTCCCGCCCACTGAGGAGTTCACAGTCCTGGAGGCGGGAAAAGAGATCAGTTAGAGTACAGTTTTAGAGAGTGAAGTGGTAGGAGAGGAGACTGATCGTGTCCGGGTGTGTGGCCCGGGCACTCAGCACGGTTGGCAGACGGTGGTGACCGTCTGCAGGAGAGGCTGATTGGAGTGAACCGTACGGACCGGGGACGGGTGGTGGCCCGCCGGTACCGGATCGGGGAGTGAAGAGAAGCCAGCACCATCCGGCAGGGCCTACGGACCCCGACCAGGCTAGGAGTCGCCGTGAAACTGGTCAAATCCATTAGCGAAGGGAACCTCCGTGGTTTCCCAGCAGCCAAGACCCGATCGAAGGCAACAGCTCACACCGTAGAGGGAAACACAGTCACCGCCAAGGCTACAGTTCCCAGGGCCACAGCCTGCGGGCAAAAGGGGCTCCCTCAGCATCCATCTAAGCTGGGGAGCGGGTTACCGGTGGGAAGCCATTGGAACCGTAAACACAATACAGGTGCAGGGAAGTCAGTCACCATCAACCTACCGGGAGGAGAACAACCGCAGCCGCCTGTGGGACCCGTCCATCCAGCCGTTTGAGACTCTGTGTGAATTACTGACTGAGTGAGTACCACCGTGCCGTGCGGCACAGCGCTGCCCCCGCGACCCTGCACCTCACCAGGCCCGTAACCCGCCTGCCATCCCTAAAACCCTCACCGGGGCCCCGGGACAACCAACCCCCTACCCACGGAGGGGAGAACCAACATCCAAGCTGCTCCCTGTCATCGCTCCCGGGATCCCCGTCCAGAGCAGCGGTGGTGTCACAACTTCACCACAACCGTGGGTGGCGTCACGGACAATATCTCCCCAAACCACACACCAACCCCCCTTTTACTCACGGGCGAGGAACGCTGCTCGAGTCCCCGGGATCCGGCCCACCGCTCGAGCCACCACCGAGCAGCAGCAGCAGTAGCCGGACCCGAGCAGTGGGTGAGCGCAGCGTCCCCTCCTCCGCCCGCGACATAGTCATGGCCGCAGAAGCAAGGTGTAGTCCGGACGGCAGGGAAGGCGTCCGTTTTCTGGATACGTGTCCCCTAAGATGTCTCCGGCTTAGCTACAGGTCAGTGACCCCCTGTCAGCTAGGGGAAAGACCACAGGACTAGTGAAGTCAGTCGTAGTGACCCTCTGTCAGATAAGGGAAGGACCCAGGACTAGCCGGGAGAAAGAGGGGCCTGGTCATTTCTGCAAGAGCCCAAGTGCAAAGAAAGCGGTCGGCCACCAAGTTTAATAGAACAGTGGAGTTTAGTGGGAACCTTGATGGAATCAGGAATGGTGCCTGGACAGTAAAGAAGTTAGACGCTGTAGATGTTGTACTGACAAGAAGAGAAACTGAGGAGTTAACTGTATTAAATGTTGAACAGACCAGAAGTAAAGTGCAGAAGATGACTGCTGTACGTGTTACTGGAAAAAAGAAGTAAAGTTTCGTTGTTTGAAAACCTACAACTTTGTGCAGTTTATTGCGTCAGTGTGAGAATAGACTGCGTGAAAGGCGTCCTTTTAGTAACGTGGCGTCCAGTAGGCGAGGGGTTACCGAGCAGCTGTGACATGGCCTGGCAACCTCTGAATGCAACGTTTCCACCTTTGCCAGACCCCGGGCACCCGTTACAACAGCACTGGAGAATAATGGGTTCCTGGTTGCTTTACGTTTGATTCTTCTAAAATTTTTAGCAGTGAATGTACATGGTTTCAACTCGCGAAGGTGGTAAGAGGACACACCAAGGACCATATAGGGGACAGTGAGTAGTGGAGGTGGCCAGAGAGGTGAGCAGTGATATGAGTAACAGTTTTGCTTTTTTAACCTTTTGCTAGCCCTGGCCTGTTATATGGCTCAGTATGTAGGCATCACAATTTTTTTTGTGTAATTTCTTCATGGGTTGCCTCATGCTTGATGACTGATTTTTGCTTTGGATCAACACTGTAATTCTGTGCCCATTTGAACGTTTTTACGTGCTCAACAGCACTTCAGGTCTCTCTGCCGTAAAATGTTGCATGTCTTTGTTCAGAGGAAGTTAGAACACCCGCTGATCAAGAAGTAATGGCATATCCTAGTATTATGCATCACTTTCTGTCATGGGAACTGCCCTTTAGGAAACTAGTGGGAGCTGTTTTTCAAAGAAAATTTTGATGCTCGGCTGTGTGGAAACCTAAAATCTAGGACTCGGCAACTTGTGACCTGCAGCATTATAGTAACATGCTGTGTAACAAGTCCTGTATAAACCACAATTAACAATTGTTGGTATCACAATGTCTTTATTATTAGATTGGGGCAAAAAAAGGTGCTATCAAAATACAGAAATGAAACTCACATAATTTTATTTCCATGAATGTCCTAATATAGCTTTGATCAGATGAAAGTCATAATATAAGACAAGCAATTCCCCAAAACTCCTTTGTGTGATGATAAGTAATAGCATCTTTCTTCTAAATCTTCTTGCCTCTTGAATGGCATTGAACATAAAGTATGTACTTTGTCTAATCATATTTTGGAAACCAATGTTTTCAACAGTGTGGGCTGCATGAGAATGGGAACCAGAATGAAAAAATTATGCAAACATCATTTTTTATGCTCCTACACGCTTCAGAGGTTCAAGCTATGCCCATATACTTTGCTGGAGTTAGATATTGAAATAGTTAGCTAGACCTGAAGGCATAAAGTTATAGAGGAATAATTCAATAACTAACTGAGCTGTTTATAGTGCTGGTAATATGCCAAGATATATGAAAGGTTATAAATGTCACGGCCCTGACTTGCAGTGCGGCTCCCAAGCCGGGACTTTCTGTTGTGTCACCCTGTGTTCGGCTGTCATGTTATTCATTGCCTGGGAAGGGCCATTCCCTGCACTTGGTCATTCGCCGGAGGTGGGAGGGGCTTACTCACATGCGCTGCTTCTGGGCAGTTGCTCTGCTTTATCTGTGAGTATTTGTGCCTCGAGAGGCGCCGGTTGTATTCTCCAGTTAAATTGCGGTAAGCACTCGGGTCCTGGTTACAGCGATTGATTTTGGTACTCGACCCCAAACTGACCTCTGACTTGTCTCCGCCTGTTCTCCCTGACTTTTTCGTTCCTGTCTGGCTCCCACCTTTGGCTTCCCTCCTGACTAGTGACTGCCTGTCCCTTGTGTTTGTACGTACTCTCCTGGTTACCTGAACCCTGGCTTGTATCACAACCTCTCTCCTGTCTACTCCCTGAGTCTCTTCGACTCCTCTTGGTTCTGACCCCGGCCTGCCTGACTTCCCTCAGTCTCTAGTATCCCTCGTACCACCTAGCGTATTGCCTGTTTACTGCATCTCTCAGTGATTAGTTCCTCACTCCTCCGTGAGAGGGATGTTACAATAAAGTCCTCTATTCCTGCATGGAATAACGATGAATGATAACACATCACAGCAGAATTCCTCAACTCCAGTCCTCAAGGTAGGCCCACCAACAGTCTTTTTTTCAGGATTTGCTTAGTATTGCACAGGTGATAATTTCACCTTCACAGTGTACAATACTAAGGAAATCCTGAAAACATGACCTGTGTTTCACCTTCACAGTGTACAATGCTAAGGAAATCCTGAAAACATGACCTGTTGGGTGGGCCTTGAGGACTGGAGTTAGAGAACACTGCATTACAGTGAGATTTGTAGGATTATGGGATCCACTTCTGGGGAAAAAAAGGCCAATATTGCACAATACTGCTGGTTTCTCATTTTGACCCCATATGCTCTATCCTCATTGCTCCTTAAAGATTTTTAAAGTCTAAGGCCTTTTGTTTGTTTAAGCTATTAATCATAGAAGGCCAACACCTGACCTCCATGATGATCATTAGAGTCCTTCAGCCTCCATCAAACGCTAGGCTGGTTCATTCTTGCCTGTGCCATACTTTTCCTGGGTCTGGCGCAAAATATTCCAGCATTGTCCTTTCTATAAGGGGTGTGTCACTACCATGTTAACAATGAGTTTTCCTTGTAATAGGTTATCAATTTCAGATAAGTGGAGGTCCAACACCCAGCAACCCTACTGATTAGTTATTCTCAGCTGAGTCAATGGCTGTATATTTAAGTTGTAGAGCTAACCATCATCTCTCCAACAACTGTGTAGTTGCCGGACCCGGGGCTCGAGCAGCGCCTCCTCGTCCACGAGTGAAAAGGGAAGGTTTGGTGGTGGGATGTCGGTTGTGACGTCACCCACGGGGTTGTGGTGATGGTAGGAACCACCGCTGCTGGTGACGGAGGTTCCCGGGAGCGATGGCGGGGAGCAGCTGAGGTGTTGGCCCCTCCGTGGGTAGGGGCTGTTGGTCCCAGGGCCCCGGTTGGGGGGTTTGGTGATTGGTGAGTAGGGAATAGGTGCAGGTGCCGATGCGGGGAGGCAGCGCGGATGCGGGGCAGCGTTACGGTGCAGCGCTGTGCCGGATGGCACTGGTGTACTCACTCAGGTAGTCAATGACAGAGTCTCTGGTAAACCAAACGGCTGGATGGATGGGGCCCGCAGTCGGCTGCAGTATCTTCACTCTCCCCAGACGGGTTGATGGTGGCTGTCTGTCCCTGCACCTGTGTGTAAGTGTTTGACCCCTATGGATTCCCACGGGTGGTCCGCTCCCCGGCTTGTACGTGTCGGGAGAGCCCGTTTTGCCCACAGGCGCTGGCCCTTGGATCTCTGGCCGTTGGCGGTGGCTCTTATCCAGACGGGTTGGGCTGTTGCCTTCTGACGGGACTTGGTTGGAAATGAACCCCTGAGGTCCAGACCGCAATCAGAGAATTTGACCGTTACGGCGGCTTCCGAGCCTAGACGGGGTCTGAGTACCCTGCCTTGGTGCTTGGCTTCAATCCGCTCCCCGATTCGGTACTGTCAGGCCAACGCCCGACCCCAGTCCAACGGTTCCGCAGACGTCCACCTACTCCTGCAGATGGCCACCACCGTCTGCCAACCTTGCTCATGGTGCCTGGGCTCCGACCCAGACACACACAGTCTCCACTTCCACTCCTCAACTCCAACTATTCCTGAACTCCAAACTGAATTGACTACTTTTCCCACCTCCAAGCCTGTGAACTCCTCGGTGGGTGGGGCCAACCACCTGGCTCCGCCCCACCTGGTGTGGACATCAGACCCTGGAGGGAGGCAACAAGGGTTTTTGTTTGACGGGTGTTCCTGACTAGGGGAGGGGGTGTGTGTGTATGTGCTGTTATTTTGTGACCCTTGGGGTCCAGTGCGTCACAGATCAGCTTCTATTCAAATGAATGTGGAGCTAATCTGCAGTACACAGCATCAGCCTCTAAACAATTGACGGCGCTGTGCTGTTCAGATTCCACAACTGTTTATATCCTGCCACTGCCAGAGCTGAGAAAGACTAATCAGTGGGGGTGCTAGATGCCAGACCCCCACCAATCTCATATTGTTGATTTATCACTAATCAGTGGGGGTGCTAGATGCCAGACCCCCACCAATCTCATATTGTTGATTTATGTTGAGGATAGGTCATAAATATCATAGTAGTGAAACACCCCTTTAACGCTTAGAGAGTGGGAATTTTAACGTAATACATTTTTTTTTAGATGGCCTCTGAGTGTTGGCATATTTCATCAAAAGCTGCAATAAAGGAGGAATGTATGAACCTGTCTTTGTACTGTGTTCTCTATGCAACCGTGATATGCCATATATAGTTTTTTTATGGATATGCCTGATATTTGTCAAAGAAATGAAATATGTTGTTCAACTCTACTGTATCTGCCACAAACATTCGAGCTGACATGTGCCTGCCAGCAATAATACCATATATCAAGGTTTCATCTATAAAACCAACTAGAAAAAAGACGGAAGCATATGGTGTAGATGTTAGCTTAAGATTTTTATTTTTGAAAGACATAACACATAAAATCCAGCCTAAACTAACACTCTGAAATAGTCCAAAATGGGATATTAAAACATATATTGCAAACAGATACGACGCACAAACATATATACAGTTAGGTCTAGAAATATTTGTCAGTGACTAAATCTTCGTGATTTAGGCTCTGAATGCTGCTATTTTTTATTTAAAATGTAACATTTGAGATGCAATTGAAGTTTATACTTTGAGGTTTAATTAAAGGGGTAGAACAAAAATATCCTGCGAAACGTTAAGGAATTGTAAAAATTCTTCTGCAAGGGCTCCTCATTTCAGAGGCCCAAAAGAAATTGGACAAAGTAACTTTACCATAAATAAACATTCATTTTAAATAATATTCATTTTTAATACTTTGTAGAGAATGGTTTCCTGAAAGATTTGTATAAGGTCCAGCTCACCATATTATCCATCCCTCTTCGCCATGGAGCTCGGGATTCAGTCTCGCCATAGCCAGCACAATCCAAACAATGAATTTGAAATCCAGCTCAAACACAAATTTTCTTTATTTGATTCAGTTATAGAGCATCATACAGCAAATAATAATTAATTTGCCATATTTTCCAGATTATAAGATGCACTTTTTACCCACAAAATCGGGTGTAAAATAGGGGTGTGCCTTATAATCTGGATATAGCTTACCGGAGCGGCAGTGGTGGAGCAGCGGTCACAGGAGGGAGGGTCAGCGATACTGAGGGCTCGGAAGAGGGGGTGTCACTGCATTGGAGCAGCTCAGGTGGGTCACAGGATGGAGGGTCAGCGATGCTGCAGATGCAATTGATATGACAGTGGGCTGCGGGCTCCACTGAAATGCCCACAGCTGACACAATGGACTTAAAGAAAATGGCCGCACAGTCCTATCTGCACATGTGTTGCCTCCTCAGCCATTTTCTTGAAGTCAATCGCATCAATCTCAGGCAATTCAATGGAACCCGCGGTCTGCTGGTAGATCAATGGCGCCCGCCACCGTGACACTCCCGAGCCCGCAGTATCGCCAACCCTTCGTCCACTGACCATCCTGAGCCGCGACACTCCCTCCTCCAAACCCACAGCATCTCCGACCCTGTCTCCTTTGACCCTCCTCAGCTGCTCCACCACCGCCACTCCCCCTTGGTGAGATATTATAAGAAGCACTAGGATTGTAAGACGGACCCTCATTTTAACATTAAATACTATTTTATCCTATTTTACTCCTCTAATTTTGCGGTTCGTCTTATAATCCGGTGTGTATTATAAAACGAAAAATATGGTGATACAATCCATTTTAAAAATTAGTGCTGTGGTGCAATTTTACTATACTGAGAAAAGTTTGCACATACTGTAGATTGTTATTTCAGGGATTGCAGGGATTTAGGCATCGGAATCCTATATAAATCTAATGTTCATATCATGTTTCCACAATGTTAATAGTCTACATTTGCATTTGAATTTTGATATTTGACATTCATAACAATCCATTAATAAGCACAGAATTGATTGCCAGCGAGCATTTGCATACTATTCCTTACATATTTCAGAATTATTAGTCACATTAAACATCACTGATAAACTAGGCAAAATAATAAATTAAGAAAAACATAAAATAATAATAGAATGAACATTCTCCCATTTATTATGAATCTGATATTCAGATGTAATATTGATACATGAAAGGAAAAGGTTAATAACTATGTTGTGCATGTTTAAATATCTATATCAATTATTGCAAATTTAAATGGAATGTATGTATTTGTAATTTTAGTTTTGTAAACAAAGATCATTTTTTGTGAACTTTGTAAAGAAAGTGGTAAGTTTCATCTGTCACTTATTGTGATGTACTTAGCATGAGGTTGCTTGAGCTACCAGCCATATTAATTAGCTTAAGAGCACGTTACACACAGCGACATCGCTAGCGATGTCACTGCCGATCGCGCCCAGCCCCATCGTTTGTGCGTCATGGGCAAATCTCTGCCCGTGGCGCACAATATCGTTAGTCCCCGTCACACGGACTTACCTGCCTAGCGACGTCGCTGTGGTCGGTGAACCGCCTCCTTCCACCTCGTTGCCGGAGGATGCAGGTAAGGTGTTGTTCGTCGTTCCTGGGGTGTCACACGTAGCGATGTGTGCTGCCTCAGGAATGACAAACAGCCTACATCTAGCACCATCAACGATATTTGGGATTAGAACGATGTGTCAACGATCAACAATTAGGTGTGTATTTTTGATCGTTAGCGGTCGTTTGCAAGTTTCACACGCAACGATGTCGCTAACGAGGCCGGATGTGCGTCACGAATTCCGTGACCCGAACAACATCTCGTTAGCGATATCGTATCGTGTAAAGCGGCCTTTACTCTTGTGTTCACCGGATTCAATGTTATTTGAGACTCACTGGCTGGCTTTCTCTGTCTCATAACTAAGAGTGCTAAACGCACTTGAAACACGTTGATCACTACTGTTTACTGTATGATGCACTATAACTGAATCCAATAAAGAAAACTCTCATGTTTCAGCTCGATTTCTACTTCACCTTTTGTAGTGACTGCCTGAAGTCTGGAAACCATGGTGGACATCACAAAACAATGGGCTTCCTCCTTTGTGATGCTTTGTCGGGCCTTTACTGCAGCTGACTTCAGTTGTTGCTTGTTTATCAGTCTTCCTGCCTTATGTTTTGTCTTAAAGAAATAGTCCCATCTCAAACATCCTATCCCAATATGTAGTAGGTGGGATAAGAATATTAGCAAATATCTTCAATTAGAAATATAGTATAGTTCTCCTGATTAGCTATGTAGCTTACTTCATGTGCAGGGCATTACAGTAGCTTAGGTATCCATGGTTACGACCACTAACAATTAACTAACTGTTACTAAATAAGTGGTCATAATAATCAGTACCTATAATAGTTCTAGACCTAAATGTAAGTGCACAGTAGTATGAGTGATCATCAGGTCTCAGCAGCCAAGCCCAAACGATCTGCAAGATGTTTACATGGAATTTGTCAGAATTATCGAGCCTGAAAACTGTTTATATGGTCATTTTGCTTTCTGAAAAATTGTACCCTGACTGAAAAATAAATGTTTTAAATCATATGCAAATAAAGTTTAAGTTCTCTGGGCATGATGAGAGAACTTCTCAAGTCTCAGCCATGTGGGAGCTATTTCACACTCAGCCCAATCTTTCTCTGCTTTACCGAAAACTCACCAGGTGGACGGTATAGCTAGTGAGCTGTCAGCCAAGAAGAGGAAGGTGGAGCTGGGCGTTGGACAAAGCCAGAAAAGCAGAGGCTTAGGAAGCACTCTGATCCCCACCAGGAAATAAAAGTAAAAATTGAGACATTAGGGTTGTGTGACCACGATCAAGGTTCACAACATTTTGGAGGTAGCATGTTATCTTTGTGTCCAAGATGCTGCGTTTTATAGTACAAGCATAGTAGATGGGATTTGTAGAAATCCCATGCCCACTGTGCTTGTTTTGCCCACACTGCAAACTGACCAGCAGTGCGGCTTCCCTAGCGGCAGAATGTCAGTTTATTGCTGCACAGCCGTGAGTGTTCTCCGCAGGGAGAATAGAGCTAAAGTCTGCAGTGGCCCAAACCCGGATCACGGAAAATGGCAGCTATGGTCTCTTGTGGACAACACTAGCAGCTCCACAGGAGAGGACATGCTGCATCTAGGACGCATTGTCTCCAGACCGTGTGCACATACACTTAGAGCATAAAAAAATGACAATTTTATGTGAACCCAGCAGCCAGTGTCAAGGCATAACTCTTATGCTGGGTCCATACCTAAATGCCTCTACCTGGACTGAAAAAGCCTACAATTTTATGAGCGGGTAGGAACCTGCTAATAGAAACTTAAAAATCGCCTTAAGCCGGTGGGAAGGAGTGATCAGTCCGAAGGAATGACCCTACAATCTAAAATGAGAAAACTGATGCCCTTCCTAACAGAGAAATGTGAACAGATGCAAACTGAACATAAAATATACTCTAACAAATATACAGCTTTACTCTGACACACAAAGGCATACAAACATTGAATATAGGAATTTGGACATGCATTACTGCTAAGAAAATAAATGTAAAAATTGAGACACTTCGTGCATAAGATCAGTCTTGTAGTGATAACGGCCGACACTAGTGCGTGCTGTGTGCTCTTATGCGCTGGCCCACCATTTCCATTGGTTAATGTGCTGTCCATGTAGAGCCTTTTGTGTGAAAATAGCTTCATTACAGCAAACACAGGATCGCTGCATTTTACAAGCAAAATAAAATCTGAAAAGGGTTTTGCGTGAAGAAGGCCTTACGCAAGCAATCACAAAAGTAAAAAGAGTGCGGCGTGTGAAGAGAGAAGAGAGCAGAAAGAAGAGCGGCTTGTATACTCTGCAATGCAACATCTGGTGCCTGCCAAAATACAGGTTTACAAATCTCTGAAATGCCTGCCTATGATTGCAGCTCTTTCCCTAACGGGGTCCGTCAGGGATTCCTTGGTGTATTTTATGTATTCACTTTATTTTTTGTATTTTTTTGCTTTATTTGCTTTATATCTGTGATCAAGCAGGCATCATCTATTTATTGCCTTGTGTCTACAGGAAAAGTTGCCTCTTATCTAGGAGAACGTGATATGCTGAATGACCTGACATGTACAAAAGCAATAAAAAAAGTCAGGGAGCTGCTGACAGGACCCCTTTAAGCATATGCTTCATAAGTTATCTAAGCCATTTATTGTGCTCTGGCTGGAAGCAGGACCTCTGCTCAATAATCCCACATGTGCTGAATACTAAGCACTCGAGAGATTTCTGCCACGTACCGAACCTGTCAACTCTGAGAAACAGCTATGGTCACAATGGAAAATAAGACACATTTTACCCAGACTCCTCAGAGACATGGTGGACCTTTCATCATTACCCATTCCCATGGTCGGAGGAGGCAGGAACGCTGCACGTTAGCTAGCAGTGGTTATACAATGGGGAATAAATATGTTATGTATATAATCAGTCTTGTAGAGAAGCATTTAACTCATTAACAGCCTGAGGCCATCCATTGCTCCCACAATAGAAGAATATTTATTTTAACCATTCATTTTGGATCCAATGACATGTCATATACACAAGAGACACCAGTGGCGAAGCTCCAGGCTAAGGAAAGTGCTGAGAATAGATTAAGAATTGAAGTATATTTCACAAGATGAAGGAAATACAGTATAGGAATCCTCCATTAATACCCTCAGGCTTTTCCACCCACAGGACCTCTATGCGCATTTTGGTAATAGATGTGTGTTTTGTTCATGAAAAACTGTGGTCTAAATTGATTATTGCTTATAAATACAGTATGCTGTGAGTTTTTGTGTGCGTGTGTGTGTGTATATATATATATATATATATATATATATATATACAGTGCTTTTTTTGCGGTGGTACGTGCCGGTACCGGAAAATCTGAAGAGCACCTCTGGCTCTGTCCACATGGCTAATATGTAAAATACTCAAATTAGCCATGTGTGGAGCGGAGGACAAGCCAGAGGCGTATCTAGGGGGGAGCTTGCGGGGCGCTGTCGAGCTGCCTGATGCGGCGGTGTGGAAGTCTGCCGGGGTGGGAGCCGGCTATTCTCTGAGTGTGGCTGTCATGCTGACAGCTGTACTCATAGAAAGTACAGTGCGCGGCTCCCACTGCTCAATTGTCCTTGTATCTGTCAGACACGAGGACAATTGAAGTGGTGATCCCTGGCGCTGACTTCCAGCTCAGCACGATGGCTTTCATGCGATCAGGTCATCTGATTAGTCTGCTGAACCGGAAGCCAGCGCCGCAGCGTGGAGGCGGCAGAGAAACGCTGATAAGTGCTCCACTGGGGAGCTGAAGAAGACACGGAGGAGGAACATTATAGGGTGAGAGGGGAGTATTTATAAAACAGTATGGGGGAGAGAGGGTGGGGGAGGGAACTATCTGTGGACACACTATGGGGGGGACAGAGGGTGGGGAATGGGAACCATCTGTGGACACACTTTAGGGGGACAGAGGGTGGGGAGGGGGCAATATCTATATACACAGTATGGGTGGGGGAGGGAACTATCTGTGGACAGAGTATGGGGGGAAGAGAGGATGGGGAAGGGGAAGTATCTTTGGACACAGTATGGGGAGAGAGAGGATGAGGTTTCATGCATGGGGAGAGAGAGGATGAGGTTTCATGCATGGGGAGAGAGAGGATGAGGTTTCATGCATGGGGAGAGAGAAGATGAGGTTTCATGCATGAGGAGAGAGAGCATGAGGTTTCATGCATGGGGAGAGAGAGGATGATGTTTCATGCATGGGGAGAGAGAGGATGAGGTTTCATGCATGGGGAAAGAGAGGATGAGGTTTCATGCATGAGGAGAGAGAGGATGAGGTTTCATGCATGGGGAGAGAGAGGACTAGGTTTCATGCATGGGGACAGAGAGGATGAGGGGTGATACATGGGGACAGAGGATGAGGGGTGATGCATGGGGACACAAAGGATGAGGGGTGATGCATGGGGACAGAGAGGATGAGGAGTGATACATGGGGACAGAGAGGATGAGGGGTGATGCATGGGGACAGAGAGGATGAGGGGTGATGCATGGGGACCGAGAGGATGAGGGGTGATGCATGGGGACAGAGAGGATGAGGGGTGATGCATGGGGACAGAGAGGATGAGGGGTGATGCATGGGGACAGAGAGGATGTGGAGCAAACTGGAAAGAAATTTTGAGGACACAGAATAAAGAGTGACATGGTATGAGGAGCAAGTGGGCAGGATGGGGTGTGAGGTGGAAAAGTATATGGACACACACACAGGAGGTAGTAAGGAGACAGTAAGGGATGAGAAGAATGTGAGGGGCACAGAATAAAGACTGGGTAGTGGAGGGGGGTGGTATGGAGAGGGGGCAGAATGGGAGGACAGTGTCAGGTTATAGCAAGGAGGGGGAGTGGGATGAAGGCACAGTATAAAGACTAGGCAGTATAAGGGGACATGGTGTAAAGGACACTGTAAACAGTAGGCTCAGTTTTGAAAGAGGGAATATGGAGGGCATGTACCATAAGAGGGACAGTGTGGGTCATATTTTGTGGAGAGAATACTGTGAGGGGCCATTATTTATTCTGGGGCACAGAGTAGGGCAGATATTTTTAAGTAGAAGTATTATAATAATTCTTCTACTTTTAGGGTCATCGTGTCGGGATGTGCTGCAGAAGACCGGAGAAGATGGAAATCTGCAGAGACAAAATGTGAATGTGAAAAGTCATCATTGCGTCAGGACAAGATGAAAAATAGAAAGAAATGACTAGAGACAACATCATCTATAAGGTATCTGAATGTAAATGTTTATTTGTGATACTGACAATGTCTTATCATTAGGCCTTGGTCCCACTTGCGCATTGCTTCTGATGTGAGTGCAATGGGACCCCCACTGATCAGCTGATTATGGTGCAGGTGGCTGGAAATGCTTATTTCTAGATCTTCTCCGTCCTCTGATGGTGTCCGCAGCCGAGTACTGCACATCCACCTCATTGATTTTAATAGGAGTCTGCTGCCACTATCAGAAGACGGAGCAGATCCACAACTGAGCACTTCCGGCCCCCTGCCACTACCGACATCTAGAGTAGGGAATTGGCGGGGTTGCCAGGTGCCGGACCCCGACCAGCCAGACATTGGTGACCTATCATAAGGAAAGGTCATTAATGTTAAAGTAGTGGACAATCTCTTTCATAAAGTCTTGTGCCGTCTAACAAGTTAAGGGTTACTATGTTTATATTTATGTTGTTAGGAGCATTAAAGGTGTTGTCCAAATTTGTGATGAGTCTGCAGTCACTCTGTGTGTCACTCTGACTGCAGCCTTCTGAATTCTCACAGTGCGCACACTGCACGCTGTCAGGATTCTCTGGTGTCGGCGGTGAGAGTGGGAGGTTATGAAGCTGCAAGTATGCGATTTACATACCGTGTTTTTCCAAAAATAAGACACTGTCTTATTTTTTTTTGCCTCCCAAAAAAGCACTAGGGCTTATTTTTGGAGGAGGTCTTATTCTTGGAGAAACACGGTTGGGAGGTAAGTTCACCCCCAAAAATGCAGACCCCCCCCCACTTCCCAGGAGACTCATACTCACCAGACCCGGACGTCTGCGTGGTTCCCAGTTCCTCCTGTAATCTCTGGTGCTTGCTGCATGCTGTTCTCCCCTGCTGCTGGCTGACACGCTGACACACACAGCCCGATCGCATACACACACAGCAAATCACACACACAGTAGATCCCAGACACAAACAGCAAATCACACACACAGCAGATCGCAGACACACACAGCCGATCGCAGACACACACAGCCGATCGCAGACACACACAGCCGATCATAGACACACAGCAGATCGCAGACACATACAGTAGATATCAGGCACCTACAGCAGATCGCAGACACACACAGCCGATCGCAGACACACTCAGCCGATCACAGACACACACAGCAGATCGCAGACACATACAGCCGATCACAGACACACACAGCCTATCACAGACACACACAGCAGATCGCAGACACATGCAGCAGATATCAGACACCCAGGGCCGTATTTGGGGTTTTTGCTGCCCTAGGCACTGTCAGTGATGGCGCCCCCTTCTGATCAGTCAGATTACGGGTATGTGCACACAGCTTTTTTTTTTTTTTCTTTTTTTCAGACAGATCCGCCCTATAACCCGCCCAAAAAACTCAAACTCTAAATATTAAAGAAATGAACTCATACACTGCAGTGTAAAACGACTCGCTGTCCATATGTTCAGTCTTTGGAGTTTTTTTTAAGCGCGTCAGGTTTCCTCAGACATGAAGCGGCAGACAGTGACCGGCCATTATATGGCGCCTGCTGCTTGGATGCCGCTTACTAGTTCATTTAAAAAATAAGTAAAATCCAGTAGCTAAAAGATGTTGCAAACAACAACCAAGAAGCCACAGTAAAAAAAAAATAAATATTTGCTTCAGGATAAAATGATGACTGTCCTGAAGCGTTTTCTGTCTGAATAATTCCGGGGGTTCACAGACCACTACAAGACGTGTGCACATGCCCTGATAGAGCCCAGAGCCTTCAGATAGTAGTTAAGACCTCCATACACATTAACCTAAAGTTGTCTAAACCCGCCAATATCGACAGGTTCTGCTGATAGCCCAATGTGAACAGGGGCTCTCAATTCTGATTGTCAGGGGAATAAGGATCCAGCATGTCCAATTACGGAGTGTAGATCCTATTATCCTCTAAATGATAAGCTGCTGTCGGAGATGTCCAGCAGCGGCTCTAATAAAGAACACAGAAACACTGACAGAATGAGTGCTCCTGTATATGGGAGAGCCGAGCAAGATAGCTGCCGGCCTAAAAATCAGACTATAGTGTATGGGGGCTTTAGTCTATTACTTATTCGGCTGACAGACATGCAGATAGCTGTATTTTTAGTCCAGCACGCTGACCCTATGTTTTAGGATCAAGACTGATAAGGTAAAGATTACAACAGCCACATGACTATCACCAGAACCACCATCAGTACAGTAATACATAACTAAAACCACACTACATACAAGAATACGTAACCAAAACCACAGTTAGTACAGTAATACATCAACAGAACTACTGTCAATACAGTAATATCACCAAAACCACCCTAAATACAATAATACATCACCAAACCCACCCTGAAGACAATACATCGCCAAAACCACCATCAGTACATGAATACATTGCCAACTTCACACAGCAATCAAGTGCAGTGTCAGGTTAGACCCATATACATCTATGTATTGCATTAACGTACAACTCTCAGTATGTCCTTAACAATGGTAAGGAGATGCTGGTAGTTGTTACCAGCCATCATTAGACTGTGGACCATATAAGAACCACAATACTGATTAGTCCCAGGCAGTAGACTTAACTTTTGGACGAGATCTTATAGGTTTAGGTCCATTAATTCTGAGGAGATTAGTAGGGCAGAGGTGGGCTCAGTAGGGAGAAGGGGCATCATGGGGTGGGACTTGAGACCCCCACCAATTGCTCAAAAGACCTCTTAAGTGCACAGCTCAGGAGACAGGACTATGAAATTTTACTCCCGGAATCCATTCTGTCTGCATGTTCTGGTTCTGGGAAACACTCGGGGCCACGGTAGTCGGACCCCCAGCGATTGGAAAGTTATTCCCCATCCCAAGGATAGGGGGTAAGTTCCCAATGTGAGAAAACCCCTTTAAAGCAGCATTAACACTGCAGCCAAAGATGGGAAACTGATTTATCTAAACAGTGTCCATCACCCGATGCACGAGCAAAAAACTTTCATTCGTCAGGTGAGATGATTTTTAAGCTGACTTAAAGGGAATCTGTCACCCCAAAGTGACACCTAGACTGCGGAAATATTTATATGGGGGACATGATCTGTGGAGAAATAAACCCACCCATATAGAGTTCAGCTTAAAAGGAACTGGTCACGACCTTTAATATTAAACTGCTCCATTGTCTTGTTAGTCAGAAAATGTGCATCACTTACGTTGCGTCACTAACAAGAGGGGGGGCAGTTTAGAATTGAAAAAGGGTGTAACAGGTTCCCTTTAATGTTCACTGAAAAAGCCACATTTGATATGAAAATGAGGACATTTCTGCGCGGCCTAAGCCTGGGTGCACCATTACCACCTAATATAGGAAAATACTAGCCAGGCCTGTGTCTTGATTAATAGTGATCCATTGGTGAGAGTGAGCACCGTAACACCAGATCTCCTGTCTGCACCGCACCCAACACTGCGGCACACTCCAAGCGTCAGTGCATGTGTGCATCCAACACAGGAGAAGCACAGCGGCACACTCCAAGCGTCAGTGCGGGTGTGCACACAACACAGGAGGAGCACAGCGGCACACTCCAAGCGTCAGTGCATGTGTGCATCCAACACAGGAGGAGCACAGCGGCACACTCCAAGCGTCAGTGCGGGTGTGCATCCAACACAGGAGGAGCACAGCGGCACACTCCAAGCGTCAGTGCGGGTGTGCATCCAACACAGGAGGAGCACAGCGGCACACTCCAAGCGTCAGTGCGGGTGTGCACACAACACAGGAGGAGTACAGTAAGGAGGGGGACACGGCGCTGTGATGTGCTCTCTGCTCACTTCAACAACCTTCCTCATTGAATCGGCAGTCAAATACAGGCAGCAACCAGGTGTCAGAACGTACCTGCATCACATTGCAGGCGCACCCACGCGGACACTGCAGTCACACTGCAGGCGCACCCACGCGGACACTGCAGTCACACTGCAGGCGCACCCACGCAGACACTGCAGTCACACTGCAGGCGCACCCACGCAGACACTGCAGTCACACTGCAGGCGCACCCACGCAGACACTGCAGTCACACTGCAGGCGCACCCATGCAGACACTGCAGTCACACTGCAGGCGCACCCACGCAGACACTGCAGTCACACTGCAGGCGCACCCACGCAGACACTGCAGTCACACTGCAGGCGCACCCACGCAGACACTGCAGTCACACTGCAGTCGCACCCACGCAGACACTGCAGTCACACTGCAGGCGCACCCACGCAGACACTGCAGTCACACTGCAGGCGCACCCACGCAGACACTGCAGTCACACTGCAGGCGCACCCACGCAGACACTGCAGTCACACTGCAGGCGCACCCACGCAGACACTGCAGTCACACTGCAGGCGCACCCACGCAGACACTGCAGTCACACTGCAGGCGCACCCACGCAGACACTGCAGTCACACTGCAGGCGCACCCACGCGGACACTGCAGTCACACTGCAGGCGCACCCACGCGGACACTGCAGTCACACTGCAGGCGCACCCACGCGGACACTGCAGTCACACTGCAGGCGCACCCACGCGGACACTGCAGTCACACTGCAGGCGCACCCACACTGACACTGCAGTCACACTGCAGGCGCACCCACACTGACACTGCAGTCACACTGCAGGCGCACCCACACTGACACTGCAGTCACACTGCAGGCGCACCCACACTGACACTTGGAGTGCTACTCTGCTCCTCCAGTGTCAGGACACGTGCAGAAATGCTAAGTGATTTTAGACAGCACTGACTCACCTAAGGACGAGGGACTGTCTTTAATATGCAAATAGGACGGTGCACATCTGCATCAAGACATCAGCCGCACCAGGGGGGACAGAACAGTCTGCATATATATAATAAAATATTAAGTTAAAACTGTATATGCCAGAGCGACGTGTTCTGTATAAACGTGTCTGCAGATTAATTGGCATTTTGGGAGTAAAAGTAAAATGTCATCGCTCTTAGCAACACATTGTCCTGCGTCTCCCAAGACTTCCCTCTTGTCTGGTCTGCTGCAGCACATACTGCAATGGTGCCCGTATAGGGAATCTGTCACCAGGTTTTGCTCCCCCATCTGAGAGCAGCATAATGTAGAGACAGAGCCCCTGATTCCAGCGATGTGTCACTTACTGAGCTGTTTGCTGTCATTTTCTCTGCTGTAGATCTCGCAGTTATACAGAGATCATGAATATGCTGGACTACCTGCAGCACACCAAGTAGTCCTGTAATGATAACTACTGCTGATTAAACAGTGATGTTATCAAAACTACACTAAGTAGCCCAGTAAGTGACAACACTGGAATCAGGATCTCTGCCCCTACATTATGCTGCTCTCAAATTAGGTGGCAAAAACCTGGTGACAGACTCATAATTCTCACTAAAGAGTAACCACCCGAAGTAAGCCCAAGGCTGTGCCCAAGAATAAATAATTGCCCATCACTGAGCTCACAGCACAAAGAATGACCCCACACCGTGTCACTTACAGTATACGGCCTCCACATTCTCTCCTATAACATTTCCACTACACTGCCCCCTCACATGAAACCCCCACTGTTCTCCCCACTGAATTATACCCTCCAGACCTTCCTCACTTATGAACTATGACCTCACCTGTCCCCACCTCTCCATGCAGCCCCCACTTCACTGCCCCCCTCATGATGTCCCCACTCTATAATGAGCCTTATGCTTCGCATTCTGTATACCCAGCCCTTCCAGGCTCCTAACTGAGCGCTCCCCATGCTGCCCCTTCTCCATATCAAGCCCCCTCCATACCAAGCCCACCATGGTTCCCCTTCCATACAGAGTACCCCCATGCTTTCCCATTCTCCATACCATGCCCCCCCCATGCTTTCCCATTCTCCATACCATGCCCCCCCCCGTGCTACCCCATTCTCCATACCATGCCTCCCCCCGTGCTACCCCATTCTCCATACCATGCCTCCCCCCGTGCTACCCCATTCTCCATACCATGCCTTCCCCCGTGCTACCCCATTCTCCATACCATGCCTCCCCCCGTGCTACCCCATTCTCCATACCATGCCTCCCCCCATGCTACCCCATTCTCCATACCATGCCTCCCCCCATGCTACCCCATTCTCCATACCATGCCTCCCCCCATGGTACCTTATTCTCCATACCATGCCTCCCCCCATGCTACCCCATTCTCCATACCATGCCTCCCCCCATGCTACCCCATTCTCCATACCATGCCTCCCCCCATGCTACCCCATTCTCCATACCATGCCCCCCCATGCTACCCCATTCTCCATACCATGCCCCCCCCATGCTACCCCATTCTCCATACCATGCCCCCCCATGCTACCCCATTCTCCATACCATGCCCCCCCCCCGTGCTACCCCATTCTCCATACCATGCCTCCCCCCATGCTACCCCATTCTCCATACCATGCCTCCCCCCATGCTACCCCATTCTCCATACCATGCCTCTCATTCTCCATACTGTAACTCCCATTTGCTATACTGTCCACCACCCTCCCTCATTCCCCCCCCCCCATTTTCCCATTCTGCTCCATCCCCCATGCTGCGCCCCCACATCATGCTCCATCCCCATGTTGCGCCCCCACATCATGCTTCATCCCCCCATCCTCCATGTTGCGCCCCCACATCATGCTTCATCCCCCCCATCCTCCATGTTGCGCCCCCACATCATGTTTCATCCCCCCATCCTCCATGTTGCGCCCCCACATCATGCTTCATCACCCCCATCCTCCATGTTGCGCCCCCACATCATGCTTCATCCCCCCCATCCTCCATGCTGCGCCCCCACATCATGCTTCATCCCCCCCATCCTCCATGCTGCGCCCCCACATCATGCTTCATCCCCCCCATCCTCCATGCTGCGCCCCCACATCATGCTTCATCCCCCCCATCCTCCATGCAGCGCCCCCACATCATGCTTCATCCCCCCCATCCTCCATGCTGCGCCCCCACATCATGCTTCATCCCCCCCATCCTCCATGCTGCGCCCCCACATCATGCTGCATCCCCCCCATCCTCCATGTTGCGCCCCCACATCATGTTCCATCCCCCCATCCTCCATGTTGCGCCCCCACATCATGCGGCATCCCCCCCCATCCTCCATGCTGCGCCACCACATCATGCTGCATCCCCCCCATCCTCCATGTTGCGCCCCCATATCATGTTCCATCCCCCCATCCTCCATGTTGCGCCCCCACATCATGCGGCATCCCCCCCCATCCTCCATGCTGCGCCACCACATCATGCTGCATCCCCCCCATCCTCCATGTTGCGCCCCCATATCATGTTCCATCCCCCCATCCTCCATGTTGCGCCCCCATATCATGTTCCATCCCCCCATCCTCCATGTTGCACCCCCATATCATATTCCATCCCCCCATCCTCCATGTTGCACCCCCATATCATATTCCATCCCCCCATCCTCCATGTTGCGCCCCCACATCATGCTTCATCCCCCCCATCCTCCATGCTGCGCCCCCACATCATGCTTCATCCCCCCCATCCTCCATGCTGCGCCCCCACATCATGCTTCATCCCCCCCCATCCTCCATGTTGCACCCCCACATCATGCTTCATCCCCCCATCCTCCATGCTGCGCCCCCACATCATGCTGCATCCCCCCCATCCTCCATGTTGCACCCCCACATCATGCTGCATCCCCCCCATCCTCCATGTTGCACCCCCACATCATGCTGCATCCCCCCCATCCTCCATGTTGCACCCCCACATCATGCTGCATCCCCCCCCATCCTCCATGTTGCACCCCCACATCATGCTGCATCCCCCCCATCCTCCATGTTGCGCCCCCACATCATGCTGCATCCCCCCATCCTCCATGTTGTGCCCCCATATCATATTCCATCCCCCCAGCCTCCATGTTGCGCCCCCACATCATGCTGCATCCCCCCCATCCTCCATGTTGCGCCCCCACATCATGCTGCATCCCCCCATCCTCCATGTTGCACCCCCACATCATGCTGCATCCCCCCCATCCTCCATGTTGCACCCCCACATCATGCTGCATCCCCCCCATCCTCCATGTTGCACCCCCACATCATGCTGCATCCCCCCCCATCCTCCATGTTGCACCCCCACATCATGCTGCATCCCCCCATCCTCCATGTTGCACCCCCACATCATGCTGCATCCCCCCATCCTCCATGTTGCACCCCCACATCATGCTGCATCCCCCCCATCCTCCATGTTGCACCCCCACATCATGCTGCATCCCCCCCATCCTCCATGTTGCGCCCCCATATCATGTTCCATCCCCCCATCCTCCATGTTGCGCCCCCATATCATGTTCCATCCCCCCATCCTCCATGTTGCGCCCCCATATCATGTTCCATCCCCCCATCCTCCATGTTGCGCCCCCCCCCCCCGGGTTGCTTGTTCGGCGCTGTCTTCGGCTGTAAAGCGCTTACCTGCTCCAAGCGGCATCTCCGGCGGCTGCACCTCCCGTTCTCTGCGGTGGTGGTGGCGGCGGCAGGATCTCACATCTTCCTCGGCGGCGGCTCCATGTCCCGTCCTCCTCTGCGCGGCGCTGCCTCACGCTCCTGTGACCTCTGCACAGTGAGCGCACGGCAGCACGTCGGGGCGGGGAGCTGATTACAGCTCCTCTGACCCCGGAAGTAAGTGCCGGCACGCTCACAGTTTAATTTATATTCGCGTGTTATAGACGCGACTATAAATGACTGTGCGCCCCCTCCCTCCTCCAAAAAGGCGCCGGATTTAATAAAGAGTTTGGAGGAGGGAGGAAGATTTAAAAAAAAAATTATTTTTTTTTTTAAATTTTGGTTTGGGCGCCGCCCCCCTGGAAGGCGCCGCCCTAGGCACGTGCCCTCAAGTGCCTAATGGCAAATACGGCCCTGCAGACACCTACAGCAGATCGCAGACACACACAGCCGATCGCAGACACACACAGCCGATCGCAGACACACACAGCAGATCGCAGACACACACAGCCGATCACAGACACACACAGCCTATCACAGACACACACAGCAGATCGCAGACACATGCAGCAGATATCAGACACCTACAGCAGATCGCAGACACACACAGCCGATCGCAGACACACACAGCCGATCGCAGACACACACAGCTGATCGCAGGCACACACAGCCAATCACAGACACACACAGCAGATCGCAGACACATACAGCAGATCGCAGACACACATAGCCGATCGCACACACACACACAGCAGATCGCAGACACATACAGCAGATCGCAGGCACACACAGCCGATCGCACACACCCGCACACATCACATCACATCCAGCACTTCCGGCCGCAGGGAATGATGAGAGCAAGTCATGTGTCCGGCCGCAGGTCCTGTACTGCAGGTCGTTTCGCTCCACCGCACTGCCTCTCAGGATTCTGACGGCGAGAAGAGATGAGGTGAGTGTGTATGCGATCCGATGTGTGTGTGATCCGATGTTTGTGTGTGAGATCTGATTATGTGTGCGATCCGATGTTTCTGTGTGAGACCGGATGTTTGTGTGTGAAATCTGGTGTGTGTGTGTGTGTGTGTGTGTGAGATCTGATGTTTGTGTGTGAGATCTGATTATGTGTGTGTATGAGATCTGATGTGTGCGGGTGTGCGATCACTGCAGGTCCTGCCGCTCAGCGTCGGGTGAGTGATTGCAGGGTGCCGCTGTCTATAATGAAGTGTCCTGCAGTATCTGTATCTTTATTAGCTGCACGGACACTTCGTTACTGAACCGCGACTAGGGCTTATTTTCAGGGGAGGGCTTATATTTAAGCCTTGCTCCGAAAATGCTGAAAATTCCCGCTAGGGCTTGTTTTTGGGGGATGGCTTATTGTTGGAAAAACACGGTAGATGTGGTCACGTGCTGAACAGACATGCTTAATGAAAATGAATTGACTGGGGCTGGACACATCAAATCAGAATGTGGCCAGAAGTGTACAAATCTGACAGCAACACCCCCCCCTCCCCGTGCGCTCCTCGACTCAGAGATGTGTACAGGCAAATATTTTTTTACATAGAAAGCACTGTGTGTATATATATATATATATATATATATATATATATATATATATATGTATATATATATATATATATATATATATATATATATATATATATTAACTAACACATCACGTCTGCGTGTTTTTCTCACTATCTGACATAAGATCAGAATAAACCTTTCCAGTTTTAGGTCAATTATGATAACCAAAGTTATTTATATTTGCCAAATGCCAGAATAATGAAAGAGAATGTTTTAAGGCATTTATAGTACTTTCTGCAAAGTCTAAAGATTTACTCACTCTATGAGTACTATGCTTTTAAACAATATGGGACAACCCATATGATGACGTCATGTCTTTGGAAGCTTCTGATAGGTTTATTGTCAACATCTAAGTTAATTTGAGACACACCTGTGGATGTATTTTAATGCACACCTGAAACACACTGCTTCTTTGTGTAGCATCATGGGAAAGTCAAAAGAAATCAGCCAAGAGCTCAAGAAGAGAATTGTGGTCTTGCACAAGTCTGATTCATCCTTGGCTGCAATTTCCAGATACCTGAAGGTTCCTAGTTCATCTGTACAAGTAAGATGGGAATGTCCAGCCATCGTACCGCTCAGGAAGGTAACTGCTTCTGTGTACCAGAGATGAACATGCTTTGGTCAGACATGTGTATATCAACTCAAGAACAAGAGCAAAAGACCTTGTCCCATTCCTCTTGACAGAACTCGTGTAACTGAGCCATGTTTGTAGGTCACCTAACTCGCACCTTTTCAGCGTTACCCATAAATCTTCAATAGGATTGAGATCAGTGGTTTGTGATGGCCATTCCTAAACATAGACTGTGTCCTTAAGCCACTTTGTAACCTGTTTGGCAGTATGCTTTGGGTCATTGTCTATTTGGAAGACCCATTTCCACCCAAGCTTTATGTTCCTGGCTGATGGTGCTTCAGTATTGACACATAATCTTCTTTCCTTATGATGCCATCTATTTTGTAAAGTGCACCAGTCCCTCCTGCAGCAAAACAACACCACAACATGATGCTGCCACCCCCCATGTTTCACAGTTGGATGATGTTCTTAGGTTTCAAAGCTTCTCCCTTTTTCCTCCAAAAGTAACGATGGTCATTATGGCCAAATAGTTAAATTTTAGTTTCGTCAGACCACAGGACATGTCTCCAAAAATGAAGGTCTTTGTCCCTATGTGCATTTGCAAACATTAATCCGGCTTTTTTATGTTTCTTTTGGTTTCTTACTGGCATGCCCATGTTGATACAGTACTCGTTGCACTGTGGATAACGACACAATCTTACCAACATCTTCACAAGGTCTTTTGCTTTTGTTCTTGGATTGATATGCACATGTCTGACCAAAGCACGTTCATCTCTGGTACACAGAACCTGTCTCCTTCCTGAGCGGTATGATGGCTGGACATTCTCATCTTGTTTGTACTTGCATATAATTGTTTGTACAAATGAACAAAGCACTTTCAGGTGTCTAGAAATTGCACCCAAGGATGTGAGCTGTGTTTTTGGACATTTCACAACTGACATCAACCCTAAAAACCATTACCCTGATTGCCAATGCACCAGGGCATCAGGAAGAGCCGGGGAGAAGCACCAGAATTCCCTGCTTGATAATATCATCTGCGGCTGTGTTCTTTACCTCTGTTGGGTGGGGGAGGAGTCATTTTTAAAATGATTAATTTATTAAGTAAATCAAGCCAAAACACCCTTCAGTGCCACATAAAGGCACTCAAGAATGTAAGCTTATAGTATGTAAAGGGGTTGGGAAATTATTCATCATATCTATCTATCTATCGATAAAGTATATCTATCTACAGTCTGTCTGTCTATCTATATCTTTATATTGTTTTTTTTTTCCTTTGCAATGTGTGCATAAAAAGTAGGATTGTCAGTGTGCCGTTCGATAATTTTCTTGCCCCCATTGACTTGCATTGGCAAGGCTCAGTCATTTTTAGCGGCCATACGCAGCATGGTGAGATTTTTTTCCTCAGCCCGATTCCAGCTGAGGAATAACTCGTACATGCCTCATTGAATAACACTGGTACGAGGGCAACGTGATTTTCTATTCACATTGACCTCAGTGTATTCATAAACAGATGTGAGCAAACCCTAAGAGAAGCTCTTAGTAGCTACTCTCTATTCTGCTGCCTCCATCCATTAATTGAAAATTGATTTTCTAAACCAGACAAAGCCTTTGAAATATTTTTATACTTGTTTGATTTTCAGTGTACACTGATAAGTGCCAATGAGATAGAGTTACTGCAACTGAGATACGTGGAATGATTACATCTGAATAAGGCCAAATGTCCTGAGTGCTGAGTATAGGCTTCAAAATGAGAAAATGGATTGTTCTGAGGTCATTCCCATTGAGCTACTTCCACATAGCTACTTGTGAGGACATCAGCCTCTTCCGAATGTTGGTTCTTGTCATACATGTATTATTGTGAGACATTTGGTGCAGTAGATTTCTCAAGATCGCAGCAGTTTAATAAACCTGACTAATGAGTGTTTCTGTGTCAACAAGTTCATAGAAATTGTCAAGTCTTGCATCATTTAACACTTAGCTTGAAATGAGTCCATGTACTGAGGCGGTTTACACGGAGTTGTCACCAGATGGTAAATGAAGTATTACACCATTAAGAATAGTAGGTATCACCGCTGTAAGTTCATGTGTTAGCAGAAAGCTACAAATGTATCAGTGGATAGTGTAAATTGGCACAACTCAACAGTCTAGTTTTCTTTAAAAATCGCTAGCAATGTCGCTCATGAAAGCACCCGCCCCCATCGTTTGTGCGTCACGGGCAAATTACTGCCCGTGGCGTACAAAATCGCTAGTACCCGTCACACATACTTACCTTCCTAACGACGTCGCTGTGGCCGGCGAACAACCTCTTTTCTAAGGGGGCGGTTCGTGCGGCGTCACAGCGACGTCACATGGCAGGCGTCCAATAGAAGCGGAGGGGCGGAGAGCAGCCGCATGAAAGTCATGCCCACCTCGTTGCCAGAGGACGCAGGTACGGTGTTGTTCGTTGTTCCTGGGGTGTCACACATAGCGATATGTGCTGCCTCAGGAATGACGACCAACCTGCGTCAAGCACCGGCAACGATATTTGGGAAATGGACGTGTCAACAATCAATGATTTGGTGAGCATTTTGCATCGTTAGCGGTCGCTCGTATGTGTCACACGCAACGACGTCGATAACGAGGCCGGATGTGCGTCACGAATTCCGTGACCCCAACGACATCTCGTTAGCGATGTTGTTGCATGTAACGGGGCCTTAATATTGATCAAGTGTCTGTGCTTAGTGCAGACCATGCAGTCGTAGCAAAAATTTGGACATGTGAGCTACCTCCTAGACTATAATAGGTACAAGTGCTGTGAAAACATGGATAACCCATGTGTGAGAAATATACTGATGTGTGAATGAGCCCTAATGTTAGTATCTCTTCCGTCTACTCTTCGTTTTGAAGGCACCAGGTGCCTATTGATGCAATGTATTACTCATGTTTTGGAGTGCATTTTTTCCATTCAGAAGTGATAAGCCTTAGATTCTAATTTTGTATAATCAGAGTTTAGTCTCACCGATAGCATTTACTGTATTTTCGCATGAATATAAAAGATGCAATCATGGTCAATTCTCTAAAGATTTTTGCTAAAGTTCAAAATAGATATTATGTTTATTCCGTTAAAATGCAACTAAAATGATAGGCTGATTATCACAGCATGCCCCCTGTAATTGCTGCCGCACAATATTCATGGAATAACATAGGACTCATAATTTCTGCATATTAGAACCTTTATGATGACTCAGTTTTCTAACATATTATACTGTAGAACTGGGCTAATTAATTTATGAAATGTCATAGGAATCCAAAAGTTTAGAGAATTAGGTAAACTTAGAGGAGGCTTATCATGTGGACAAGGATGGCAGTGAGTCAATTGCATATACAATCTCTCAATGCAAGTCTCAATCCTCAAGCAATTGTACTCCCATTTACTACATCCATATAATTTGATAGGCAAATGTGCAGGATATTTCACCCTTTATAAAAGTAACTGTAGAAATGAACTTGTTCCTTACTTTTATATATTTAGGTTAAAGTTGAGTAGGACCCAGAAAGTCAACCATTACAGCCACCAAATTGGTCTCCAAATAGTTTGTCACAATGCAATATCATATCTCTTAATATCAGGATAGTGTATTTGCCATGCAACAAACCTTGCTGGGGCAATAGTTGGGCTTTACTTCTTGATAAAGCTAAAATTCAGTTTAGAAACAATAACAGATGTACTATGAAGCTCCAATACCTCCCCCATATCATTTATAATACTGTGGTTTCATTGTATGGCAGTTGTGCTCTCTCATACACCAAGGTGTGACTGCTACTTCTGCACCCCCTATAGATACCCCTTTTTCTAGTCATAATAAAGTGTATAATTTTTGAAGTTGTAACATACGTTCTGAGTTTTTGCTCAGTGCCCCACATGTCTAAAGGCCACTTTACACACTGCGATATCGGTACCGATATCGCTAGCGTGAGTACCCGTCCCCATCGGTTGTGCGACACGGGCAAATCGCTGCCTGTGGCGCACAACATCGCCCTGACCCGTCACACTACTTACCTGCTCTGCGACGTCACTGTGACGGGCAAACCGCCTCCTTTCTAAGGGGGCGGTCCATGCGGCATCACTGCGTCGTCACTAAGCGGCCACCCAATCAAAGCGAAGGGGCGGAAATGAGCGGGACGTAAAACCCGCCCACCTCTTCCTTCCGCATTGCGGACAGCGGCAGGTAAGGTGAGGGTCCTCGTTCCTGCGGCGTAACACGGAGCGATGTGTGCTGCCACAGGAGCAACGAACTACATCGTACACGCTGCAGCAGCGATATTTGAGAAGGGACCCCATGTCACTGATGAGCGATTTTGAACGCTTTTGCGACGATTCAAAATCGCTGATAGGTGTCACACACAACAACATCGCTAATGCGGCCGGATGTGCGTCACAAATTCCGTGACCCCAACGACATCACATTAGCGATGTCGTAGCGTGTAAAGCGGCCTTTAGCCTTAACAACTTTTAATTGTTTCTGCATCCTCTCTGCCAATACCCCAAGGAGCCCCATGTATATTGGTTCCTTCGAACTCTGGCCAGTAGCGTTCATTTAACCCATTCTTCAAAATGACAAATAGGTATGATATTGCAGGGCCGGAGAGGGCTCAGGAGCTGAACTCTCTGTACATGTGTTGGTTGTTGGGTATGTTTTACAGCTACCGGTAACTTGTAATGTGTCTAACAGCAATGGTACGGTTGCTGGTACTCACATTTGTAGGCATCTCCACACTATGCATTAATGGGGCACTGATCTGTCAAAATATACAATTAAGTCAATGTTAAAAAAGAAAAAAAATCAAAATGCCAGAGTTGCATTTTTCGGTCACTACACCCACCTAAATTTTTCCATTAAACATTGTATGTACCCTAAATTGATATCAATTGAACTTTCAGTTCACCACGCAAAAAGCAAACCCTAAAGCCTGCTTTACACGTTGCAATTTCGCATACGATATCGTATGCGATTTGCATCGCCCCCATCGTATGTGCAGCACGTTCAATTTGTTAAACGTGCCACACAAATGATTAACCCCCGTCACACATACTTACCTTCCATACAACCTCGATGTGGGCGGCGAACGTCCACTTCCTGGAGTGGGAGGGATGTTTGGCGTCACATCGACGTCACGCGGCAGCCGGCCAATAGAAGCAGAGGGGCGTAGCTGAGCGGGAGGTAAACATACCGCCCACCTCCTTCCTTCTGCATTGTGGGCCGGGAGCCGCAGGAGGCAGGTGAGATCTGTTCATCGTTCCCGGGGTGTCACACACTGCGATATTTGCTACCCCGGGTACGATGAACGATTCAATTCGTCAGGAATGAACGACGTGCATGCGATGAACGGTTTTTCGTTCAATCGCAATTGCATGTCGCTGTCACATGCTACAACATACCTTACAATGCCGGATGTGCGTCACTTACGACGTGACCCCGCCGACACATCGTAAGATATCTTGTAGCGTGTAAAGCAGGCTTTACACTGCTCAGTTGATAGAAAAATAAAAAATACAAAACGTTTTAAGTATCGGAAAATGGTGACATAAGCCAAATTTTTGATTTACATGCTTCAGATTTCTTTTTTAGTCAATTAAAAAAAACCTCTGCAAGTTTGGTAGCTTTGTAGCTATATTGACCTACAGATGCATGCTGTCAGGGGTTTTCTATCACACCAATAAATGTTGTAAAAACTAAATCTAAAAAACAATGGAGGAATTGCATTTGTTTCACCAGTCCCACTTTTAACACCTTAGTGAAGAGCTAATTTTGACCTTCATGACAAAGACAAAGTTTGGAAATCTGACCAGTACCATTTTATGTGATAGTAACTCTGGAACGCTTCAACGGATCCCAGTGGTTCTGAGAATGTTTTTTCATTACCCATTATACTTTATGCTAGGAGTAAATTTAGGTCTTTTTTTGCTTTTATTTGTGAAAATATCTTAATTCTGACTAAATTTTGATGGGTTTCCTTTTTGGGGGAGCTATCGTGCTTTTCCAGAGCCTACCACTAATGTTGAAATAATGTTGAAATTTATGAAAATAAATGGTGAAAATAATGTTGAAATATTTCTATTAACAGATCATGAACCTGAGTGGGGACTTGTATTTTTTGTGGGTTGAGTTCAATGACATTTGGTGGCAATTTGGGGTACAGAACATTTTGGATCAGTTCACATGTATCCTGTGCTCTATGCTGAGGTCTTACATTAGAGTTTCTATCTACATCTCCGAAATATGTGATTCAAGTGAAACCCCCAATTGGCCCATTCACTATAATGAGACAGCACAGCTAATCCGGACTCCGTTTGTCCTCTGTTCCGCAATATCCTTTATTTCAAAGGTGCACAAAACCATTGTTGACCTCACTTTTGTTCTTGACCTCACTTTCTGCATATGGCAAAATATACCTTATATAATTCTGGAATACAGTATGGTCTATAGTCCGATGGGTATCTTTTTTTCTTGAATTAGCGCCTCCTCAATCCTTGTAGCTGCTGTCCTCCTGACTTGATTGATGTGAATGATGCGTCCTACGTCATCCACAAATCATGACAAATCTTATACTTGTGGAGTTGAAGCCCTGGCCTGCGCAGGTGAACTACTAAGGCTAGGTCCACATTTCCATTTTTTATGATCAGTCAAAATCCGCCGCTCTGATAAACAACGCAATCCGTTTAGCGGATTCCGTTGTTCCCATAGACTTGTATGAGCGACGGATTGTGACTGATGACCCTGTGTTGCATCCGCCGCCCGACTGATCAGTCGGGCGGCAGGAACGCAGCATGTAGCATTTTTTGAGCAGCAGAATCCTTTTGATTTCGCTGCGCATGCTCTCTCTCGGCGGCTGAACGATCAGCTGATCGCCCGGCAGCCGCCGTCTGTGAGCAATCAGCTTATCACCTGGCGTCCGGCTTCTGTGAGCGATCAGCTTATCACCCGGCGTCCGGCTTCTGTGAGCGATCAGCTGATCACCCGGCGTCCGGCTAATGAGAGTGATCAGCTGATCACCCAGCGGCCGGCTAATGAGAGCGATCAGCTGATCACTCGGCGGCCGGCTAATGAGAGCGATCAGCTGATCACCCGGCAGCCGGCTAATGAGAGTGATCAGCTGATCACCCGGCGGCCGGCTAATGAGAGCGATCAGCTGATCACCCAGCGGCCGGCTAATGAGAGCGATCAGCTGATCACCCGGCGGCCGGCTAATGAGAGCGATCAGCTGATCACCCAGCGGCCGGCTAATGAGAGCGATCAGCTGATCACCCGGCGGTCGGCTAATGAGAGCGATCAGCTGATCACCCGGCGGCCGGCTAATGAGAGCGATCAGCTGATTGTTCTCTCTGTCTATTGTTTTATAACGGAATCCGCTTTCTCCTCCAATTCTTGTCATCCGTTGTACAACACATCAGTCACAAGCGTCAAGCAACGCATGTGACTGATGCAAAACAACGGAAATGTGAACATAGCCTAAGACAGACTTGATATTTTAATTGGAAGCTGGATAAAGGTTAAGAAGTAATTAGCTGGCATAAGGACGCAGCTAGAGATAATTAAATCTGCCACAATTCAAATTGGCAATATAACACTAATACAATTTACAATTAAGTTGTTGCCTCTTTTTGGTATGTCGTGCTTTAAATAAAGCTGATACTTCCTGGCACTTGGCTTTGAGAAAACATTATTGATATACCTATGTAAAGATTGCACGTGTTTTTGATACGTTTCTGCTGTGAAAAAGCACTAAAAACACACATGCATTTTTTTAACCTGCAAATTCTCTACATTTAATGCAAATCTATGGGGAAAATTTCTATAAATCCCATCCACTTTGCTGGAATTGTAAGACAATGCATTATTTTTTTTTTGCAGTGAAAATACACAGTGTCAAAAAGTCACCAAAATCTCTTCGAGGGAATGTAGTCAGAATAATGTTATAAAAATTGATCCTTGAAGACAACAGCAGGGAGAAAAGGTCTTTTCTCAATCCCAGTTAAAGGGATTGTCTGGCCTAAATCCACAAGTTGGCCGTTACTGTCTGTGAATGCAGACTCATGAATCCTCATATCGCACACACTGTGTGTTGCGAGGATTCCCCAGTGTCAGAGCCAGGATCAGTGGTCACGTGGTGGTGAGTATGCAATAATGTATACTTCCAGACATATTCCAACTAGAGGGGTGTGGCTTTACTAAATATACTTGCACGGAGTGAGGCCATGCCTATCTAGTTGGGATGTAGCTAGTGGCATGTATATCATATAGTCGCGGCCACCTGACTGCCATTCCTGGCTCTTACTCCTACCAGCGCACAGTGCGTGTGGTATGAGGATTCACAGGTCTGCGGTCACCTAGAGTAACACATAGTGTAACTGTAGGCTTGTGGATTTATACTGGGCAACCCCTTTAATGACTTAGGTTTTTGTAAGACCCACTTGGCTACTGTTGATCTTAAAGGGGTTTTACCACAAAAAAAGTTCATTTTAATCTATAGATCTTGAAATAATAAGTTCCACAATTGGATGGGTTAAAAAAGTTCCTGTGCTGAGATAATCTTATATATGTGCCCCTGCTATGTACTGTGCAATGGCTGTGTCTGACCGTGCATGGAACATGATCTGATCATGCCACAGCTCCTGGCCAGGGGAAGAAGTAATAAAGTATACATGCTTAACAACAATGAATCACAAATAATTATTTCTTTGACTTAAAACATTTTTAAAAACAGGCAGGGAAATGTTTTACCTCACAAAAAGAATCATCTGTGATCCGATGCTGTATTGTCTGTATACATTTTTACATCACAGCTGAATCTTGTATATATGCAGGGGCACATATACAAAATTATTTCAGCACAGGAACATTTTTTTTTTTTTAAACACATTCAATTGTGGAAATTATTATTTGGCCAAGATCTATTGATTAAAATCAACTTTGTGGGGAAAACTCCTTTAAGGCTACATTTAATCCTGACAATAAAGTGAGACACTGGATCCAGCTATTCAGAGCGATGTGTTAATGTTTTCTGGAAAGCTGTGGTGCTGTACAGCCTCCTGTTTTACATACGGTACACATTTCGGCTCAGGGAGATTTTATGCTGTTTCTTGTACAAGACTCACAGAATGGCAGAGATACTAAAGCAATGTAACTTAGATGAAAGCGAATCAGGCGGCAATGTTGACTGAGCCTGTTTCCAATTTAAATGTAGATTAAAAGAAGCAAGCCTTGATTCCCTGACTAAACGTCTTTTAAAATCACTGGATAAAGAATTACATTCCCGGCAGACATTTTATTTTTGTTTTCTATTATCATTGCCTTTAGGTACCTATAGATAAAGAGAATTTCAGTGCATTGCTATAGTATCAGCCGTGGTTTGTAGTAAATCAAATAATTGATCTTATTTCCACTTTTATAACTTCAGCAATAATAAAGTATGACTTACACATAAAGGCTATCAGCTCCACAAATTACTTTCTCCTTTCTTAGTATAGTGGCTTAGCAGCTGTCTTGTACAATGCAGCAAATATCACAGAAACCCAAAATATGAATAAGTCTCTTGACCTGAGTCGGACCTTTAGATCATAAACCAACACATGAAGACCTTTACTGAGCTTCACCATTTAATACCATCCACTATTCTGATAATAATACAATGGTCTGCACTCAGACAAAAGGCCACGTCACACTAAGCAACATCGCTAGCAACATCGCTGCTGAGGCACAACTTGCTAGCGATGTTGCTGTGTGTGACATCCAGCAACAACCTGGCCCCTGCTGTGAGGTCGTTGGTTGTTACTGAATGTCCTGGGCCATTTTTTAGTTGTTGCTCTCCCGCTGTGAAGCACACATCGCTGTGTGTGACAGAGCAACAACTGAATGTGCAGGGAGACGGCTTCTGGGGACGCTGGTAACCACGGTAAACATCGGGTAACCAAGAAGCCCTTTCCTTGGTTACCCGATATTTACCTTCGTTACCAGCGTCCGCCACTCTCAGCTGTCAGTGCCGGCTCCCTGCTCTCTGCACACGTAGCCACAGTACACATCGGGTAATTAACCCGATGTGTACTGTGGCTAGGAGTGCAGGGAAGAGGGTGCCGGCACTGGCAGTGTGAGAGGGGCGGACACTGTTAACGAAGGTAAATATCGGGTAACCAAGGTAAGGGCTTCTTGGTTACCCAATGTTTACCGTGGTTACCAGCGTCCGCAGAAGCCGGCTCCTGCTGCCTGCACACGTAGCAGAGTACACATCGGGTAATTAACCCGATGTGTACTGTGGCTAGGTGTGCAGGGAGCCAGCACTAAGCGGTATGCGCTGGTAACCAAGGTAAATATCGGGTTGGTTACCCGATATTTACCTTAGTTACAAAGCGCAGCATCGCTTCCACGCGGTGCTGCTGGCTGGGGGCTGGTCACTGGTTGTTGGTGAGATCTGCCTGTGTGACAGCTCACCAGCAACCCGTGTAGCGACGCTCCAGCGATCCCGGCCAGGTCAGGTTGCTGGTGGGATCGCTGGAGCGTCGCTTAGTGTGACATCTCACCAGCGACCTCCTAGCAACTTACCAGTGATCCCTATCAGGTTGTATCGTTGTTGGGATCGCTGGTAAGTTGTTTAGTGTGACTGGGCCTTAAAGCAGATGATGGTGTACATGAAAAGAGGGCATGCCCTATAGTCATATAATAATGAATTCACTGCCCTCAAATTTGTAAATTTGCAAAGAGTGAAGCAATAATTTATTGGAGCAAAATGGTAAAGCAAACATCCAACGACGTTTCGACCCACCGGGTCTTAGTCAAGTCGCTGTATAATGGGTGACTGTAGGATGAAGGATGGCACTGAAGAATATGGAAAAGGTGCCTCGAGGATATATGTGATTTGCAAGCGCAGCAGCGCCGTTGCTATTAGTTCTCATGTTAGGCCAATGGAACTAATAGCAACGGCGCTGCTGCGCTTGCAAATCACATATATCCTCAAGGCACCTTTTCCATATACTTCAGTGCCACAGTGCACATCATCCTTCACCCTACAGTCACCCATTATACAGCGACTTGACTAAGACCCGGTGGGTCAAAACGTCGTCGGATGTTTGCTTTACCATTTTGCTCCAATAAATTATTGTTTCACTCTTTGCAAATTCACAAATTTGAGTGCAGTGAATTCATTATTATATTCCCTGATTCTGAGTCAGAGCAAACACAGTGCAATTATACAGCTCTGTCCAAGTATTTCCATAATGTACGTACAGCTTCCATTTTATGACTGGGTTATGGACTAAACGCTATTCTAATTGGGTAATCTGTGTAGAAATTATAGATGAATATCAGCTACACTGTACAGCATGTGTGCTGGATGTATGATCATATATGAAAACTCTTCATATACTAGTAGTCCTCTATATAGTATAATAAGCCCCACATTACCTTCCATATAGTATAATGGGCCCCACATTGCCTTCCATATAGAGTGTGCTGCATGTATGACCATATATAAACTCATATACTAGATGGGCCTCCTATAGCTCTCCATATAGTTTAGTGGGACCTACATTGCCTTCCATATAGTATAATAGCCCCACATTGCCTTCCATATAGTATATTGGCCCCACATTGCCTTCCATATAGTATAATGCGCTTCACATAGTCCTCCATATAGTGTGTGCTAGATGTATGATCATATGTAAACGCTTCATACCCTAGTAGGACCCCACATAGTCCTCTATATAGTGCAAAGGGCCTCACATTGCCTTCCATATGGTATAATGCACCCCACATAGTCCTTCATATAGTGTCTGCTGGATGTATGACCATATATAAAATGTTTATACCCTCAAAGGGCCCCACATAGTCCTCCATATTGTATAATGGGCCTCACTTTGCCTTTCATATAGTATAATGGGGTTCACAATGTGCACCACATAGTCCTCCATATAGTGTATGACCATATATAACCTCTTCATAGCTTAGAAGACACATTTGCTCTTACTGTTTTTTCTACAGAGAAGAAGAAAATGTGGCCAAAAATAGCTTTTTGCCCTACTCAGTCTCATATTTTTTTGTTAGAGGGAATATATCAGTAAAATAACACCCCCCGGAAAAAAAAAGAATAAAGAAACGCTTCTATGGGCATTAAAATGTAAATCTATCAACATCTTTGTCTCTTCTATCTGTTGCTTTATTTCTGAGAAATTAGCTCCTTTATGCATATGCAAATTACTTGTTCACACCCAGAGCACCAAGCAAGGGTGCTTCACCACCCAATGCCAGACTCTTTAGCTTGATTGATAGCTCACTGTGACATGTTGAAATCGGGCAGTGAGCTAGACAGATAGAAACAATGAAAATTGACAGTGCTCCCATTTCAAAAAGGTGACATCTTATTTATTCCAAGCCCATGCAAACAACGTTTCGGCCCTGTCAATGAGCCTTTTTCAAACGCCTTACTTGGTAAAAGGCCCAATGCCAGAGCTGAAACGTTGTATAAATAGGCTTGGAATAAATAACATTTTTCACTTTTTTGAAATGTGGGTGCAGCCACTCTCCATTATTTGTATTTTATAGTCCAGTGTTCCGGACTCCATGGCTTGCACCCACACTTTTTGTTTGGTGCTGCTTTATCCCCTCCCTTTTTTTTAGGTAAATAGCTCAGACAGAAATAAAAATACAGTGAGATGTTCTATAGAGAGTGATAGAAATAACATTATCACTTTTTATTATGCATTTATTTGCTCTATAAAATGTTCTTTTTACCTACAATTACAATGTATTTCTTACATTAACATAGTTCAAGCAAATCTTACATGATCACTAGCAGAAGACGCTATCCTTTGTTTGCTGAATGTTGAATGCTTTTTCTACACTCTGAAGCTACTCCAACCCTGCCTGAGGGTTAACCTGCCCTACGTTGAACAAGGCGAGCCTGTCATTGACTATTTCTATTACATTGTCATCAGTATCAGATAAATAGTCAGAAGAACTAAGTGACTGTATAGAACTCTACACACTGTATCAGCATAAAATAAAGGATAGGTCAGTGCAGCGGCATTGTAGGGTCCTAACAGATCAGGGTCCCAAGCCTCAAAGTACATGTATCCCCATACGACCTCCCTCCCTCCCACTACTTAAAACATGATCTATACATATATAATTACACACACTATAAAAAGACCAATATTACCTATATGACCTGATTACACTGCTGACATCACCCTGACCCCAGAAATGATGGTAGTCAGACATACATTTATACTCACACCTTAAAGATGTGAGTACAATTGAGTGCAGGGAGTTGACATTTTATATGTTCTTCGCTGGCGGTCAGTTTAACAGCCAGTGCGGAGAATGGCCAAACATATATGATGAACATATACAGTTGAAATCAGAAGTTTCCATACACTATCTAAAAAGACACATTTGCATGTTTTTTCTCACTATCTGACATGAAATCAGAATAACATTTCCCGTTTTAGGTCATTTAGGAACCAAAATTATTTGTATTTGCAAAATGTCAGAATAATGATGAGAGAGAGAACGTTTTAAGGCATTTTTATTACTTTCTGCAAAGTCAAACATGTACATACACTGAGTACTATGCCTTTAAACAATATGGGACACCCCATTTGATGATGTCATGTCTTTCGAAGCTTCTGGTTTATTGGCAACATCTGAGTTAATTAGAGACACAACTGTGGATGTATTTTAATGCATACCTGAAACACACTGCTTCTTTCTGTAGCATCATAGAAAAGTCAAAAGAAAAGTCAGGATGAAAATTGTGGACTTGCACAAGTCTGGTTCATCCTTGGGTGTAATTTCCAGATACCTGAAGGTGCCTCGTTCATCCGTACAAACAATTATATGCAAGTACAAACAAGATGGGAATGTGCAGCCATCATACCGCTAAGGAAGGATAAGGGTTCTGTGTACCAGAAATGAATATGGTTTAGTCAGACATGTGTATATCAACCCAAGAACAAAAACAAAAGACCTTGTGAAGATGCTGGCAGAAGCTGGTAAGATTGTGTCATTATCCACAGTGAAAAAAGTACTACTGTATCAGCATGGGCTGAAAGACCACTCTGCCGGGAAGAAGCCGTTACTCCAAAAGAAACATTAATAAGCCAGAATAATGTTTGCAAATGCACAGGAACAAAGACCTTAATTTTTGGAGACGTGCTGTGGTCTGATGAAGCTAAAATTGAACTGTTTGGCCATAATGACCATCATTACATTTGAAGGAAAAAGGGAGAAGCTTTAAAGCCTAAGAACACCATCCCAACTGTGAAACACGGGAGTGACAGCATCATGTTGTGAGGTTGTTTTGCTGCAGGAGCAAAATAGATGGCATCATGAGGAAAGAAGATTATGTGGCAATACTGACGTAACATCTCAAGACATCAGCCAGGAACATAAAGCTTATGTGGAAAAGAATCTTCCATATGGACAATGACCCAAAGCATACTGCCAAACTGGTTACAAAGTGACTTAAGGATAACAAAGTCTATGTTTTGGAGCAGCCATCAAGAAGCCCTGATCTCAATCCTATTGAAAATTTATGGGCAAAGCTGAAAAAGCCAGTACGAGTAAGGCGACCTACAAACATGGCTCAGCTACACCAGTTCTGTCACGAGAAATGGGCCCAAATTCCTACAAAGTATTGTGAGGAGCTTGTGGAAGGAGATCCAAAACATAGTCATACAGTGTATGGGCAATGGTACCAAATACTAATGAAATGTATGTAAACTTTTGACTTTGCAGAAAATAATAAAAATGCCTTAAAACATTTTCTCTCTCATTATTCTGGCATTTGGCAAATATAAATAATTGTGGTCCTAATTGACCTAAAACGGGAAAGGTTTATTCTGATTTCATGTCAGATAGTGAGAAAAACATGAGATGTGTCTTTATAGATAGTGTATGGAAACTTCTGGTTTCAACCGTACATATTTCCTTTATTTTTATGTTTTTCCCTAATATTGCTTTAAAAAACAAAACACCTATATCATAAAAGATGAGGCAAATGTTATTTGAATATGCAAATTATTTTAATGCTCTTAACACGGCATGTATGACAAAATTGGAAAATGTGTCTAGTTATGAACACGGAAAATGGTCTGGTCTTGAACTGGTTGATCAGTTTGGTGTATACTTAATATAGTGACTGAATTGCTGACTTTAGAGATATTAATTATAATATGAGGTACTGTTGTGTTAGGTTATGGTGATGACTTTTATTATCATTTGGTTGTCCGATTTTCTATATCATTCCCATAAGGATCTTGGTTTATAGAAAAACACAATGTCATTTCATTGACCAGAGAGATACATTATTCATTGCCCACAGAAATATACTTTAGTTCTGCTCAGTCAGCACAAATGAGATTATCGGTATGGACCTGGTAGACAACGTTGGTTTTGAATAATGTATGAGGGCTTCTTCCTTTTATTTGTTTATGATTACCGGACTGCTGTCATTACAGATGGCATTTCCTTACAATGTCTTATTATGATGATTACTGGATGCTAATTATACAAATATCGCATGGATGGCAGAGACATATCAAGGCTTTTTTGATAAAGACCAAAACACAGTTTGCTTCCATAACCCTTTGCCTAATTACCAAAACCATGACATAGTACCTTGTTGGTGTCTATCCCTTCCGGCTCTCCTACTCTTGCTACATCTCCAAGTGCATCTCAATAAATTAGAATATCAAAAAGTTAATTTATTTCAGTAATTCAATTATAACTCTATATATAATATATGTGTTTCCCTTTTTGTATTGAATTACTAAAATGAATTAACTTTTTGATGATATTCTAATTTATTGAGATGCACTTGTATGTAGATATAATAGTCTTAAGCCTGCTTTACACGTTGCAATTTCGCATATGATATCGTATGCGATTTGCAACGCCCCCATCGTATGTGCAGCACGTTCAATTTGTTGAACGTGCCGCACAAACGATTAACCCCCGTCACACGTACTTACCTTCCATACGACCTCGGTGTGGGCTGCGAACATCCACTTCCTGGAGTGGGAGGGACATTCGGCGTCATATCGACGTCACGCGGCAGCCAGCCAATAGAAGCGGAGGGGCGGAGCTGAGCGGGACGTAACATCCCACCCACCTCCCTCCTTCCGCATTGTGGGCTGGGAGCCGCAGGACGCAGGTAAGATCTGTTCATCGTTCCCAGGGTGTCACACACTGCAATGTGTGCTACCCCGGGAACGTTGAACAATCTGACGTTCAATTCTAGAGAAATGAATGATGTGCATGCGATGAATGTTTTACCGGTCAATCGCAATCGCACGTACCTGTCACACACTGCAATGTACCTTACAATGCCGGATGTGCGTCACTTACAACGTGACCCCGCCGACACATTGTAAGATATATTGCAGTGTGTAAAGTAGGCTTTAGATCTGTTCTTTTTCAATTATGTCATTCAAGTCTCTTAGCCAGATATAAATGCATTTGTTTTTAACTAAGGCTCCTAACTACAAACAACCATAGAGTCAGCTGTGTCTCTAGTCAATGTATGATAGAGAGAAAGGGAAAATTTTAAAATTCTGAATGCAATTATATCATGAAATTGCTGTACAAGTCTAATTTTCCATGAAGGATTTGATGCAATTTGGATCTACTGATTTTAATTCTATCCATTTAGTCATTTCCAACTCATGGATACCCTGTAAGCCAATGATTAATGCTCATTCCCGAGTCATTCTTGATGGTATCTAGCCAGTGGGCATTTGATCCCCCGTTTCCTTTTACCACTGACCATTTCTGTCCAATGAATGTTCAAACTATGTCAGATTCTGTCTGGTGATCTTGCCGTCCAGAAACAATTTGGGGTTTATATGATCAAAAATATCTTTATTGGTGATCATAGCTGACCATAGGACTCATAAATGTTTTCTCCAGCACCACAGCTCAATTTTCCTTCTGTCTGCTTTTGTGAGTATCCACATCTTACAACCATATGTTGAAATGAGAACACATTTGTAATGATCAGTTTTTATATGATGGTGACTGAGACTTCCTTGTATTTTCATATTTAGGCCATGCTAACCATGACTGCATGTCCCATAGCAAAACATGATCTTAACTGCCACTGTGATTAATGAGGGACCCAAGAAAAATGAAGAATGAAGCTATCAACCAATCTATTTCTTCAATGTTGATTTTTATATGATTGGTGGTTGCCATGAGTTTGGTCATCTTAATGCTCACATAAAGTCTCATCTTCTCGCTTTCTGATTTAAATTTGAGGATCAGCTTCTTTAGGTCTTTCTCACTCTCTGCCTGCAGGGTTGTATCATCTTCCCACTGGTGGACACAGACAGAAAAGAACAGAGTCTGGGCCCTTTGAAGTCCAATACCTCATCATATTGCACAATTCCACCTGTTTTAGAGGTGGAAATGGGCCCCCTTAGCTCTTGGATCCATGTACGACTGCACAGGTTACACCAACGATATGTCTGCCCATGGTTCTTCCATCTATTTTTCACCCCAACACTCAAAACAACTAAGTACAGTTTTCTCATGTTTAATTCTGTATAATGGTTGTTGTCTTGTGCTGATCTCATTAACCTAATCAGATTTGGAGGTACCCCTATCTCACTCAGTGTTTCCCAAAACGTATCATGCTCAAAAATACTTGGCATAATCAATGAAGCACAGGTAGGGCTTTTTCTGGTACTTACTCATCTTTTCTAAGATCTACCTCAAAAAGTTATGCATCAAGGATGTTGCCGAAGCACTTCTGAGTGATCTTTAGAAGCAAGTTGGTGGCGTTAGAAACCAGGATGACTGTTTCAAAGTTAGCACAGTCCCTGGCATTGCCTTTATTCAATAGTGGGATGAACACTAATCTTTTCCAGTCACCTGGCCATGTGCAGTTCCTCCAGATATAAACTTAAAACTAATTTTCTCCTCTTGTGTATTGCTATAAACTATTAATCTCATTATACGTTCAGTTATTATTATTATTACTATTTTCAATAAATAGTTTAATGCCACATGTTTCCAATATTATTAATTACAGTGATATGTACTAAATACTGTAATTTACTACAGTGTAATTTCTGTCTGCCCTAAAGACCCTTGTTTCTCTTAACTTGAGCCTAATGTTTAGCACACAAGTCAGTGCTCTCGCTATTGTGGGCTTTTTTGCATTCTGTGTCCTTTTATGTGACATTTAGTTATTTTTATTGGACTATGTTGGTTTCAAGTATGGAACATAGTTAAATTGATGCTTAAAATAGGTTTGTAGCTAAAGCACTGAACTGATGAGTTGATATGATAGAAATAGGGCCCATATGATAGGATGTAAGACAATGTCAGCGCATATTATCACTGCTTATATAGTGTCAACATGTTTCTTTAGAGCTCACAATCTAAATTTCTTATATCACACACATGCATGCTCAAGGCACTGACATAGAAATATTTATTTTGAAATCAGTGTGATTTCTTTCAAATGTGTGTTGATGTCAGAGTATGCAGACGGTCCTCAAGTTTTGGCTGGAAAATCAAGCAGAAACAACAGTGAGGCTAGAGACTAACTCTCGAATGGGATGGCCCTGGACTGAGGGAGCCGAAGGACAGGACTCTAGTGGCCAGGCGCTTAACCGTCAAAGTATCGGGTTAATCCCAAATGGCGTGTGAATGTAGTCGGATTACCATGGCGGAATCACCCTGAAGTGTCTGAAGAGCAAAGTTTGTGCTCCCCAACAGTGGCAAATCCCCGTACCTCCTCCTCTACAAGGAGGAGAGGCGTGGAGTCATAGTAAGGGAAGTGACTGTAATGAACTCTACTGTTTTGTTGGACTGGGTTGTGCTATGGCAGGAGGAAGGAGAACAAACTGGAGATAGTGTGATCCACGAGTGTTTGGCTGTAACATTCAGTGGAATCACCAGTAAGGCAAGAGACCGATCCTTAAATGGAGCACTCCCGGACTGAAGGACCCGGAGGACAGGACTCTAGTGGCCAGGCACATAACCGTCAAGGTGACGAGTTAATCCCAACTGGCGTGTGACAGTAATAGGCTTACCCTGGTGGAATCTCCCCCAAGCATCTGGAGAGCCTAGTCTTTGCTCCGCCATAATGGCAAAGCCCCCGTACCCCCTCCTCTACAAGGAGAAGAGATGAGGAGCAATAGAAAGGGAAGAGTGACTTTCACAAATTCTTCTCATGGGGGGATTTCACCTGGCCAACTGAAACTAGCAGCAGCATGTGGCCTGAAGGGGAAAATGGCCTACATGACACAAGTCCACACACCCAGCCAGAACTGTGTATTTCATGTAGCATGCCGGGGCATTCAGAGTCAATCTCTCGCCCATATCTACCACCACTCCCCATCCTACATTTTATTCTGGCTATGTCATTAAAGCCCTCCCATGAAGTTTTTCATTTCATTAAATCTTTGCATATGAGCATGTAGTGTAGTGTGAGAGTATTAATATACTCTCCTACCTCCACTCTCTCTGGTATCCATCACCGTTTTGCTCCTTTTCTGAATGAGATAATTCCTCTGCAGACTCTCTGGGTCTATGTGACCCGGAAGTGACTTTTACAAGTCAGTTTATGGAGCATCATAATGAGACTCTATAGACTTACAAAGCTAAAAATGAAAAAGAAAGACTTGCTCTTAGTTTTTGGATCTTTCTTTGCAGTTGTTACTAAGCGTGGTATAGCTAAGTGTTAAGCGGGCTTTACATGCTACGATCTTTCTAGCAATTGCTAGCGATATCGTACGCAAAAGCACACGCCCCCGTCGTGCATGCGATTTTGTGTGATCGCTGCCGCAGTGAACATTATTGCTACAGCAGCGTCACAAACACTTACCTGGTCGGCGGCGCTGTGACTGCCGAACAATCCCTCCCTCTAGGGGGTGGGACGTTCGGCATCACAGCAACGTCACCGCAACGTCACTAAGCGACCGGCCAATCAAAGCTGAGGGGCGGAGATGAGCGGGACGTAACATCCCGCCCACCTACTTCCTTCCGCATTGTGGCCGGCGGCAGGTAAGGAGACGTTCTTGCCTCCTGCGGTGTCACACACAGCGATGTGTGCTGCCGCAGGAGCGATGAACCACATCAATAATCAACGATTACCGATTTTTGGTTTTGGGACAACCTCTCCATGGTGAACGATTTTCACCATTTTTGAGGTCGCTTAAGGCCGCTGGTCAGTGTCACACGCTGCAATATCATTAATGATGCCGGATGTGTGTCACTAACAATGTGACCCGACGATAAAACATTAACGATATCGTAGCGTGTAAAGCCCCCTTTAGTTTTACATACAGATTCACAGGGTGAGATCCAGCATCGAGTCCATAATTTGTTAAAAATTAGAAAAAACTTTTATTTCATGCTCTTTAAAAATTCTTCATGTGGGAACAATCAGTAAAGAGGACGCGTTTCGGACTTTCGTCTTTACTCTGTATCTATACCACATCACAATGAATATACATCACTTGAACAAAGGCAAAAAATAAAAAAAAATGCCAATTGGCTATTTGTGGTTCATATAAATGTGGCAAAAAAACATGCGGTTTATATAAATACATGAATAACACAAAGAAATTTTCATCTTTTTCAAATAATAAGAGATTTGATATTAAAAACATGATAAATTGTGGTTCAAATAATGTAATTTACATGACTTCATGCACCGCATGCCGCTTACAATATATTGGATATACCACACGAATGTTAAGAAAAAGAATATTTGAGCACATTTATGATGCGGTTAATAATTCCACGAGAAGCCCGTCGGGTGCTTCCCAACATTTTTTTAACATTCATAATAGTATTGTGGATAGCCTTCAAGTGAACGCTATAGAAAGGGTTACTCTGCCAAAAAGGGGAGGGGACTTGAAATGTATACTACATTATAAGGAAACAAAATGGATTTTTACTATGGAAACTAAGACCCCCTTTGGTTTAAATCTCAAGAATGATTTATTATACATTTATTAATGTGGTATTTCTGCTTTCATGACTTGATATAACTTTGCTAATTTACATATGTATGTTCTGACCTGTTGCTGACCTAGTAAGGATGAAAGTCCAAAATGCGTCCTCTTTACTGATTCATCCCACATGATGAATTTTTAAAGAGCGTGAAATAAAGGTTTTTTCTAATTTTTAACAAATTATGGTCTCGATGCTGGATCTCACCCTGTGAATCTGTCTATACAAGAAGTTGGCTGACTTTACCTGATCCGTGCACGGTTGAATATATGGTCTCCAAGGAATTAGGTGAGTCGGATAATCCTCTATTTTTTTCTTAGTTTTACGTACTATTCATTTTTTACCATGGTAATAAATAGGGGGTGTTGGTATAGGTATTTATGCTTATTCTAGCTCTCTATTAAGCTTTGAGTGACAATTATGTAAAATATTTTTTTAACGCATCACAATCACAGTCCGTTGTCCAATCACATCCACCGGCCATTTCTGTTTACAAATCATCTTTAGATTTGGATGGCCATGTGTCCTTCCAACAACCAATCAGGTTGGCACCAATGACATATTCTCTATTTAGTTTAGCAGCTATTTCATTTGGCCTACTTCTAAAATAAAATCATCTACGAGAGCTCAACAACCAACACACGATGTGACTCACTACTTTAATAAGTTAAAAATGGAGATTAGTAATTCTCCTAAAATACAATTAACGTAGCACATAATACATTTCTAAAATGCAAATGTAATTTCAGGCCTGGATGTCGCCTTTGGTGCCTCTTTCCTGTGCAGCGTGCGCCGCTTCCTTCTCACACTCTTTCAGCTCACCGCCACTGTTTAATATTTATATGCCAGATTATTACTTTTGAACACAGAGGAGGAAAAAATTGGACAGTTTGATTTCAGATGATCTTCAATTTTTTGCAGCCTCGTTTCCTCTTGGCAATATCAAATATGGTGGAATTAAAGTAAAAATTCCGAATTAAATTTCATGTCAAAGTAGCAGATTAAAATGAAGAAAGGAAAAACTTGCCGCAAAAATCTTCCCTTAAATTCAACTCTAGTCTCTAAAAGTATTTCTCAGTATGCAGAATAGGAACACGCCGTACTATTACAGACTGACAGGAACAGATACTGCGATCCAAGGCACAAAATTTGACAGCAATATGGATTTTAATAAAGGAAGAATCACAGCATCGTGTGAATGTTATTGTGATCCGCACCCCAGCACAACATCGTGGCAATAAGGAAGGACTTTTGCTTCCTTCGCAATAACTTGCAAGTCTCTTAGGTGGGCTTTACACGTTGCGACATCGCTAGCAATTTCTAGTGATGTCCAGCGCAATAGCACCCGCCCCCGTCGCACATGCGATATGTGGTGATTGCTGCCGTAGCGAACATTATCGCTACGGCAGGTTCACATACACATGCCTGCTCGGCGACGTCGCTGTGCCCGCCGAACAATCCCTCCTTCAAGGGGGAGGTGCATTCAGCATCACAGCGACGTCACCACGACGTCACTAATCGGGCGGCCAATAGAAGCGGAGGGGCGGAAATGAGCGGGACATAACATCCCGCCCACCTACTTCCTTCCACATTGCCGTCGGGATGCAGGTAAGGAGATGTTTGTCGCTCCTGCGGGTTTACACACAGAGATGTGTAGAGCTGCAGGAACGACAAACAACATCGTACCTGCGGTCGAACCGACATTATGGAAATGAATGACGTTACACAGATCAGCGATATTGTATGCTTCTGTGCTTGTTCATTGTCGCACCTAGGATTTATACATTGCGATGTAGCTACCGGCGCTGGATGTGCGTCACTAACGACGTGACCCCTACAATATATCGGTAGCGATGTCACAACGTGTAAAGCCCCCCTTAGACTATGTACACATGTTGCAGATTTGGTGCAGACATTTTCTGCACCAAATCTGCACCTTATGGCAGAAAAAGGCACCAAAAAAGTATGCATTTTCGATGCATTTTTGTGCCATGTGTTTTTCTTAATGAAGTCAATGGGTGGAAGGGCTCAAAAAAGCAAGAAAAAAAATGCACCAACAATTGACATGCTGCAGCTTATTTATTATTTATTTTCTGAACCAAATCTGCAAGTAAAAAATAAGAAACGTGCACACAAAACTTCAGAATTCTCATTGACTTTGCTGGCATAAAGATAGACATGCAGATTAATGTCAAAAACTGCACCAAATCTGCATAAAAAAATGCATAGAAAACCCACTGTGCGCACAGCACTTCAAAATTCTCATTGACTTTGCTGGCATAGCTGCCATAAAGATAGGCATACAGATTGATTTGTGAAACAATTTGCACCAAATCTGCATCAAAAACGCACTGTGTGCACACAGCTTTAGTTCCCGCCAGGAGTTTGTATGTTCTCCCCATGTTTGCGTGGGTTTCCTCTGGGTACTCCGGCTTCCTCCCATACTCCAAAGACATATAGATAGGGAATTTAGATTGTGAACCCCAATGGGGACAGCGTTCCTGATGTATATGAAGCGCTGCAGAATATGTTAGCACTATTAAAAAAAAATGTAATGTGGATTCATGACATATATTATTTTGGAGTTTTTAGGTTGTTTTTTTATTATAAAGATATTTTACCATTTTCATAATTTTTTACAATACAAGAAATGCATTTTTTTTATTTTGTAAAAACCGGTTGGACAATCTGAAGCCACCTACAATACTAATGTCTTATATACTGTTACCGTGTTTTTCCAAAAATAAGACCTCCCCAAAAAATAAGCCCTAGCAGGGATTTTCAGCATTTTCGACATAAAGCTTAAATATAAGATCCATCCCAAAAATAAGACCTAGTCGCGGATCAATAATGAAGTGTCAACGCAGCTAAAAATGTTAAAGAATATTGCAGGACACTTCATTATAGACAGCAGACACCCCGCAATCTTATTCACCAGACGCCGAGCGGGAGGACCTGCAGTGATCGTACACCCACACACATATCAGATCGCACACCCACACACATCAGATCGCACACACACATCAAATCACACACCCATACACATCAGATCGCACACACCCACACACATCAGATCTCACACCCACACACATATCAGATCGCACACCCACACACATCAGATCGCACACACATCAGATCACACACCCATACACATCAGATCACACACACCCACACACATCAGATCTCACACCCACACACATCAGATCGCACACACATCAGATCGCGCACACCCATCAGATCGCTCACCCACACACATCATATCTCACACACACATCAGATCTCACACACACATCAGATCGCACACACACACACACACATCAGATCGCACACACACATCAGATCGTACACACATCAGATCACACAAACATCAGATCGCACACATATCAGATCTCACACACAATCAGATCACACTCCCACAAACATCAAATCTCACACACACATCAGATTACACACACAATCACACATTAGCTCACACACTCACCACATCCAGCAATACCAATTTCTTCTGTCCGGCAGAGAATTCTGAGACTCAGTGCAGTGGAGTGCAGAGGACCAGAGGTGGAATTCATTCCACCTCCAGGACCTCCATGCGTTCCACTGCACTGCATCCCATCTTTCCCTGCTGGCCAGAAGCAATAAATATTGCCGGATGTGGTGAGTGTGTGTGTGTGTGTGTGTGTGTGTGTGTGTGTGCGATCTGATGTGTGATTGTGTGTACGATCTGATATGTGTGTGTATGAGTGTGGGTGTGATCTGATGTGCGTGTGTGTGTGTGTGTGTGTGTGTGTGTGTGTGTGTGTGTGTGTGTGTGTGTGAGAGAGAGATCTGATATACAGCATGTGACTGTGTCGGCCAGAAGCAGGTGAGGATCACATGGATCATACCTACTGGGAGCGCCCATGGTCTGTTAAGTATGAGTCTCCTGAGAAGCGGGCTGGTGCTTTTTTCAAGGCAAAAAAAGTACAAGACAGTGTTTGAGTTTTGGAAAAACACTGTACATACTGCAAGCAGATACATAATTGCATTCAGTTGTATGTAACAGAATGTCTCAGTGTCTTCCTTAGAATCTGAATGCAATAGGAGAACACTGAAGCTATGAATAATTCTTTACTTTTTCCCTATAGATCTAGTGGTGGATGTTATGTGCCAACCTATTTCTTCAGCTCCATAGATGAAGCAATAGCAAAACTTTTGATTCTTAAATATTGGCTTGGTGGGGGGGGGCCGAACCAAGCAAATATGGAGATCAACCAGTGGTGCATGGGACTCTGCTGCAAGATTCAAATGCACTAGACAGTCTTAGATTGATCAATCAGCAGGAGACACTGCGATAAATCGGGCGCCTTTTAAAGTGTCTAGTCTAAATTTATACTAAGAATTGGACAGTTTTGATAAATATGCACCAATATGTCTTATCTGTTGACATTTTGTGCTGGAAGTATTTCTGGTATTGACTATTTTATGTAATCCTATAATATACAAGTACATGTCAGTATTGATAAGTATTTCGCCTTGAATATTTCTAACAGACAAAAATAAATCCTGTTCCTATGGAAAATATTAACTTTGACAATTATACCTGCTACGTTTTAGGAGTTTGTCATTTTGAAATTGTGATTTAAGAAAAGTTATCCATGTTGCGTAAAGATTGAAACTTAAGCAAAAACTTTCCAAAGGCATCTTGTTTTTTTCAGAATAATGAGACTTCCGCCAAGTCTCGTATGGCACTGCAAAAACTTAATGAAAACAGCTTTAATGTTGTCAATCACCTACTATATTCTTCTGCTTTGGTCCCATCCGAGTATTATCTTTTCCCAAAACTCAAAAATTCAATGAATTCATGATAAATAATTTGGTAATTGAAGCTGTGAAGTCATAGTTTGTAGAACAGGATAACTATTTTTTTTCTCCAATATTAGAATTACTTTTTGATCAGTTCAGTCATGATCCAGGACCAGTATTCTCCACTCCAGAGTTTCCCAGACCCGGCCTGGTCATGTCAGGAGTTAACTCTCATCAGCCTGGTTCTAGTTTTAGGAAACACTATATGTGGTCACTGTACTTGCATTCCAGCGCTGGTTATAGTTTTGCTCTGCAGCCTGTGACTGGCTTTGGTGAGATTTCCTGTTTGATCTGACTCCTTGTTATCATGCCCTGACTTGTACCCTCCCCATTCGTCCATCTGTCCCAGTCCCTGGCTTCCAGCTCCTGTCAGTTGCTTGCCCATCCTGGTTCATCCTCCTTCCCATGTTTGTGTCTCCTCACCCTCCGTTCTTGTCTTCTGTTCCCTGTGCCCTTTGTGTTTCCCTCTGCATACCTGATCTCCCGGCATCCGACTTTGGTTCTGTTTTCTGACCTGATTTTGATATTCCCTTTGCAGTGACTTGACTTTCCTGGCTAGACCCTGACTGCTTGACTACTCTATTGCCCCCTGGTGGTTTACCTGTGAGCTACCTGCTGAAGTTACTGGGCTGTAACTTCGGCCTTCTTTCTGTTACAGGGTTACTTTGACTCTACTTCACTACTCTGCTGCCACCTAGTGGGGAATACGCTGAACTACGTCTTACCAGCTCTTTGTACAGCATGACAGATGCATTAAATATATAGGCACTGATTCATCATTTTGTGGGGGTCATTTTTGTTTTGTCTTGAGGTATTTGCTGACATTTAATGCACCAAATTTATCAAAATCCCTATTGTGAGTCATGAATTTTGTGGAAAGTTAAAAAAAAATTTGAGCAAAAAGTCACAGCTTTTTCAAAATGTTGCAAAAAGATGTAAATTTTCGGAACATGAATTATACCAGTGGGAGACTGGACTAGAGTGGTGCCAAATTTTGTGACTTTTTAAAAAAGTTACAATTAATAAATCAAATGAAAACATCTGAAACTGCTAAACTTCAGCCATAAGGTGGAAAAAAAACAACAGTGAGCACATATAAAATAAACTTTAAAAAAAGGCACAAATAAAATAATAAGTTGGATGCAAACAAAAAAAGGCATGAAACACAAAACTAACCAAAAATAGGTGTAAAAGCAGTGAAGACTTGAGGCCATAGAGTTTAAAAAACATCATTGCCTTTCATGACATTTTGAAATGGATGTGACTTTTTGCTCAAAAAAGTTCCAAAAATGGTTAACAACGGAAAGAAGCCCTTGATTTGACTTTGAACCAAATTCATGAACTGCATGTGTCATTTTGATGAATTTTATTTATGTCACAATTTTTTGGCACAACTTGAAGTCGGTCTCAGTTACTTTGTGACCTGCTGGCAGCTCCATTGTTTCACGGAGCACATCAGATGTCACTAATCAATACATCGCGATGAGAGCCTTGTTCTGGTCTTGTTCTTGTGCTCATAAACTTAAATTCAGTGCTTGTGATGTAACTTCTGACTTCCAACCAGTCAGAAGTTACAGGCACAAGATGATACCGCGGGACCGGAGTGACGTTGAAAAAAGGCTGAAAACATTGGGGGGAAAGTATAGGACAGGTGGCAGGGAGCTTAGATTTAACGCTGGAGGGTAAGTATAAGACGGAGGCACGGGACTTAGATTTAACGCTGGAGGGTAAGTATACGATGAGGCACGGAACTTAAGTTTAAAGTTAAAGGGTAATTGTAAGACAGAGAGCACAAGACTTAGGCTTTACGCTAGAGGGCAATTGTAAGACGGGGGCACGGGCTTTAGGTTTAATGCTAGAGAGTAAGTGTAAGACAGGGGGCATGGTACTTAGGTTTAACGTTAGAGGGTAAGATAAAGCAGGGGGCATGGGACTTAGGTTTAACGTTAGAGGGTAAGTGTAAAGCAGGGTGCATGGGACTTAGGTTTAACGTTAGAGGGTAAGTGTAAAGCAGGGGGCATGGGACTTAGGTTTAACGTTAGAGGGTAAGTGTAAAGCATGGTGCATGGGACTTAGGTTTAACCTTAGAGGGTAAGTGTAAAGCAGGGGGCATGGGACTTAGGTTTAACGTTAGAGGGTAAGTGTAAAGCAGGGGGCATGGGACTTAGGTTTAACGTTAGAGGGTAAGTGTAAAGCATGGTGCATGGGACTTAGGTTTAACCTTAGAGGGTAAGTGTAAAGCAAGGGGCATGGGACTTAGGTTTAACATTAGAGGGTAAAGGTCCAGTCACACTAAGCAACTTACCAGCGATCCCAACAACGATAGGGATCGCTGGTAAGTTGCTAGGAGGTTGCTGGTGAGATGTCACACTGCAACGCTCCAGCGATCCCACCAGCAACCTGACCTGGCAGGGATCGCTGGAGCGTGGCTACACGAGTTGCTGGTGAGCTCACCAGCAACCAGTGACCAGCCCCCAGCGCCGCGTGGAAGATGCTGCGCTTGGTAACTAAGGTAAATATCGGGTAACCAACCCGATATTTACCTTGGTTACCAGCTCACGCAGCTACACGTGCAGAGAGCAGGGAGCAGCGCACACTGAGCGCTGGCCCCTGCTCTCCTAGTACAGCACACATCGGGTTAATTACCCGATGTGTGCTGCAGCTAAATGTGCACAGAGCAGGGAGCAGCGCACAATGCTTAGCGCTGGCTCCCTGCTTTCCTAGCTACAGCACACATCGGGTTAATTAACCCGATGTGTCCTGCAGCTACATGTGCACAGAGCAGGGAGCAGCGCACAATGCTTAGCGCTGGCTCCCTGCTTTCCTAGCTACAGCACACATCGGGTTAATTAACCCGATGTGTCCTGCAGCTACATGTGCACAGAGCAGGAGCCGGCACTGACAGTGAGAGCGGCGGAGGCTGGTAACAAAGGTAAATATCGGGTAACCAAGGACAGGGCTTCTTGGTTACCCGATGTTTACATTGGTTACCAGCCTCCGCAGAAGCCGGCTCCTGCTGCCTGCACATTTAGTTGTTGCTGTCTCGCTGTCACACACAGCGATCTGTGCTTCACAGCGGGACAGCAACAACTAAAAAATGGCCCAGGACATTCAGCAACAACCAACGACCTCACAGCAGGGGCCAGGTTGTTGCTGGATGTCACACACAGCAACATCGCTAGCAACGTCACAAAAGTTGTTCGTTAGCAGCGATGTTGCTAGCGATGTTGCTTAGTGTGACGGGGCCTTAAGTGTAAAGCAGGGGGCATGGGACTTAGGTTTAACGTTAGAGGGTAAGTGTAAAGCAGGGGGCATGGGACTTAGGTTTAATGTTAGAGGGTAAGTGTAAAGCAGGGGGCATGGGACTTAGGTTTAACATTAGAGGGTAAGTGTAAAGCAAGAGCATGGGACTTAGGTTTAACGTTAGAGGGTAAGTGTAAAGCAGGGGGCATGGGACTTAGGTTTAACGTTAGAGGGTAAGTGTAAAGCAGGGGGCATGGGACTTGAGTTTAACGTTAGAGGGTAAGTGTAAAGCAGGGGGCATGGGACTTAGGTTTAAGGAATCAGAGCATTAGAATGATAATAAGATTCATTCTCATGGGCTGGCATGTTATGACTGTGAATGACTAGCTTATGGGTGGAATACTCTGAAAATATCACTTTCAATATAACTAATGGCACATTGCACACACTGGAGGGCAGTAACAGATGGGCTCTCACTGACACTTTAACAGCTTCACTGCTATGAAAAGAGTTGAAAGCATTCACTTCACTTATGATGTCCTATGCAGACCTTCACATATCTAAAGATATTAGTCAGCTAGCTTTATAAATAGAGTATTTCATATTTATGTGTCTATTTCTTATTTAATTCTTTATATCTGCTATTTATCTATTGGTTAATTGTATGTTTCTATCTCTAGCTACTTTTTATGATTTTTTTTTTAATCTATTTATCCATCTAATTGCATTTTCTGTTTCTATAGCTAACTTTGTTATATCTATTGATCTATATCTATCTTTGTTATCTATCTATCTATCCCTCTATCCATCTATCTATCCATCTATCTATCCATCATCTATCTATCTATCATCTATCTATCTATCTACCTATCATCTATCTATCTATCTATCCAATTATCTATCTATCTATCCATCATCTATCTATCTATCATCTATGTATCTATCTATCTATCTGTCTATCATCTATGTATCTATCTATCTATCCATCATCTATGTATCTATCTATCCATCTATCTATCCATCTATCTATCATCTATGTATCTATCTATCCATCTATCTATCTATCTATCATCTATGTGTCTATCTATCTATCTATCATCTATCTATCTTTCTATCTATCTATCTGTCTATCATCTATGTATCTATCTATGTATCTATCTATCCATCTATCTATCCATCATCTATCTATCTATCATCTATGTATCTATCTATCTATCTATCTGTCTATCATCCATCTATCTATCTATCATCTATCTATCTATCTGTCTATCATCTATGTATCTATCTACCTATCCATCATCTATCTATCATCTATCTATCTATCTATCTATCTATCATCTATGTATCTATCCATCATCTATCTATCATCTATCTATCTATCTATCTATCTATCATCTATGTATCTATCCATCATCTATCTATCTATCTGTCTATCATCTATGTATCTATCTATCTGTCTATCATCTATGTATCTATCTATCTATCTATCCATCATCTATCTATACATCATCTATCTGTCTATCATCTATCTATCTATCTATCCATAATCTATCTATCTATCATCTATCTATCTATCTATCTATCTGTCTATCATCTATCTATCTATCATCTATCTATCCCTCTATCTATCTACCATCTATCTATCTATCTATCTATCTATCCCTCTATCTATCTATCTATCTATTATCTATCCATCATCTATCTATCTATCTATCTATCAAATCAAATCAAATCAAATCAAATCAAATAGGCTTTATTGGCAGGACCAAAAAACTATTAGCATTGCCAAAGCAAAAAAGAAGTGTGAAAGGGGAGTGGGTTAGGGTTGTGGGGATGGGGTGTTGGGGCCACAATTTAGGGAGTGATGGCCCATTTGGAGGTCTTTAGTACCCCTCATCTTATGACATGTGGTGACATATTGGGCGGCGATCTCCACCATTGATTCCTCTTCCCCCAGTAGGATGCGGAGTTTCCTCTCCTCGTCCATGGATGGAAAGTCCGGGATATGAGCGGTAAGTTTCTGGAAGTGGGAAGCCCTCACTGCTGAGTATTTGTCACAGTGCAGCAGGAAATGCGCCTCGTCCTCCAGAGCCCCCTGCTGGCAGTGCTGGCACAGTCTGTTCTCCCGCGGCTTGTATGTCTGTCGGTGCCGCCCTGTTTCCACCTCTAGGCTGTGGGCACTCAGTCTGTACAGGCTAAGTGTCTGCCTGTCTTTGGGGTGGCGTAACCTTTGCAGATATGGGGCCAGAGTGTAGTCCCTCCGCAGTGACCGGTAGATGGTGAGTTTCTGGGCGATCTATCTATCTATCATCTATGTATCTATGAAGTTTAAGTAAACAATAATGAAGATAGATGACCTGAGATGGGTATAATGATATATTAGCCTAAGAGGGGCAAATGTCCAACTAGAAAAAAAAACCTTTATCACAGGCCAATAAAACTTATCCTTTATTATATTACACTAAAATATTGATTTGATGGGGGTCTTGTAGCTGTTTGTCACTGACTGAATGTCAGATTATGGGATCACCAGTGAGATCCGAATTTAATTAAAATCTTAATCAATATTTTTTTTTTAATTCATGTATTTAACAAACAAAGTATAGCAGGCACAATGATAACGAGAAGGAATTACAGAGAACCTGTGGATAACGCAGTAAAGCACAATAGCAGATCATTACAAGAGTCTCTGTTTCCATTAGACATGAGAAGGTTGCACAAGTGAGGTACCTGAAATAAAGATAAAGCTAATGAAGAAGAGAACTAGTATAACAAGATAACCATTTTACCGCCAAGTACCAATCTTATAATGCTGTGAAAGTGACCCAGTCCAGGACCAACAGAATGCATCTACTGGGTAAACAAAAAGAAGAAAGAAACAGCACCACACTCAAGTAGATATTGTCAAGGGGGAGGAGTTCCATATCTCCCAGACCATCATAACCATGGATATCTATAAGCTCCTGCAATACCCTGCACAAGAGGTAAGCAACATAGTGAATCAGAAGAACTATACTACATTGCTAATACAAGGTATTCGCTAATATTATTAATTATTACAATTATTATTATTATTATTACACATACTACATATTGGGATAGGATCTTGGAGATGGGGATAACCCTTTAAGTTTAATTGGCCTATTAGAGAGGGTTCTTTCTATTGGGGCTCCTATAGGTTATTTTGAATCTATCTTTCTATCTATATATCCCTCTATCTATCTATCTATCTATCTATCTGTGTCCGTATCTACATCTGCCATCTGTCTCCTGTTATATTTTTATATACGTGTATGTTTTTCAAGCATGTGCATTTGTTCATTTATGTATTTGATAAGTAATGGACTGGAACACAGCTTGGATAACGAGATATGCCTTCCTGCGAAATATTGCCACTTCATGTAACACTTATGTTTGCAGTTACTACTTATCCACCGCTCTATGCTATTTTTTTTGTCGCAATGTACTGATCTGATGAGTCTTGATGTGTCAGTCACCTATCCAGTCCATCTGAAAGGCTATGTTCCAACCTAAAGGCCCCGTAACACGCAACAACATCGCTAACAAGATGTCGTTGGGATCACGGAATTCGTGACGCACATCCGGGCTCGTTAGCGACGTTGTTGCGTGTGACACGCACGAGCGTCCGCTAACGATCCCAAATACTCACCAAATCATTGATTGTTGACACTTCGTTCATTTTCAAAATATCGTTGCTCGTTTGGGACGCAGGTTATTTGTCGTTCCTGAGGCAGCACATATCGCTACGTGTGACACCCCGGAAACGACGAACAACAGCGTTCCTGCGTCCTCCGGCAATGAGGTGGGGGTGTCTTTCATGTGGCTGCTCTCTGCCCCTCCGCTTCTATTGGTGGCCTGCTGTGTGATGTCGCTGTGACGCCGCACGAACCGCCCCCTTAAAAAAGAGGTTGCTCGTCGGCAACAGTGACGTCGTTAGGAAGGTAAGTTGGTGTGACGCGTACCGATGATATTGTTCGCCACTGGCAGCGATTTGCCTGTGACGCACAAACGACGGGGGTGGGTGCTATCGCTAGTGACATCACTAGAGATATCGCTGCGTGTAAAGCAGCTTTTAGGCTATGTGCCAACGCTGCGGAAAATGCGCGGATTTTGCTGCGGATTTCTCACGGAAAAGCCGCGGATTTCCCGAAAATCTGCAGCACAGCTACTCCCCAGCCATTTCTATGGCATTTTGGAAATGCTGTGTCCACGCTGCTGATTTTTCCGCAGTGGAAATCGAGCGGATTTTCGTCCGGAAAAATCTGCAACATATCAATTATTGTTGCGGATTTTCATCCGGATTTTGGCTTTAAAATTGGGGGAAAAAAAAAAATCCGCACCAAAATCCGCATCATATCCGCAATTCCGCGGTAAATCCGCACCTTTAAAAAGGTGCGGATTTTGTGGGAAAGCTGCGGATTTTGATGCAGAAAAATCAGCAGCTACATTCTCCCGTGGACACATAGCCTAAGCCCTATCCTCTCTTTTTTTATCCATTGAATAGTACTCTATGTACGAGGGGGCATTGATAATTCAGCAGGTGCTCAGCTATGCAGCCATTTATACACTTGTGCATAAAGCTGATATGATTATGGTATCTGTTGCAGCCATAGAGCGTATATGACCCACATAAAGATAGAAGAGGAGAAGGCATGAAAAATGCAGAATGCTCTAACATCAGTGTAAGGAACATGACTTATTTTATTATTGCCGACTGTTCATGTCCTTCTCCTTCTCTATATCCTCTTTATTCCTCTGACTACTTACTCTGGGAAGATGAGAATAAGTAAAATCATAAAACTTCCTTACACTTTCTTCTAGAGGGAATTGGTTGTGGTTCCAGATCCATCAATGAAATACTGAATACACAAACATCTCCATGTCCGAAGACAAAGTAGAATCTGTATGAGTGATATTGGTGCAGCCATCTTCACATGTAAAATAAGTCAAGTAGAACAAAAAAAATCATTGAAATGACTCAGCAGGAAAATAAAAAAGTCATTTGAAAAATCTTTCCAGCCTAATAATTAGCTTAAATTGTCAAACATTGGAGATATTTTTTGTCACTTAGTCTGAGGATATTTTTAACATGTGCCGATCTGAAACACAAAAAAAAAAAACCTATAAGCTGCATAGAAGTATAGTAATAAAAGAAAACAACACTCTACAATGAAACATTTCCTGCCATTGAACAAGAACAAATATCCTGCCTTATGAATGTTACTCCTGTCACTTCCAGGCTTCTCATAAGAATTGGCATCTCCACTCATTTTACCTGCATTCAGCATCGGATGCAGCATAAAAGAATCACATCCTCTCTTTGATACAAGGCTTTTATGATTCATAGAGACGTAACAAAGCAAATGCAAGGCAGATATATCTTAAAGGGAACCTGTCACCAGTTTTATGGCCTATAAGCTGCAGCCAGCACCAGTGCACTCTTATATACAGCATTCTAACATGCTGTATATAAGAGCGCAGGCCGCACTGTAGAACATAAAAATCACTTTATAATACCCACCTAAACCAGTCGCTCCAGTGCTGATGGTTAGATGGGTGGCGCTGTTCTTCAGGATCGGTGCCTCCTCTTTCAGCCATCTTGGTCTTCCTTATTCTGAAGCCACAGTGCATGACGCGTCTACTTCATACACACTCGCCGGCACTGAGGTCCTGCTCAGGGCAGATCAAAGTGCACCTGCGCAGGACCTCAGTGCCGGTGAGTGTGTATGACGTAGACGCATCATGCACCGCGGCTTCAGAAGACATAGTAGTAAGATGGCGAAAGAGGAGGCGCCTGTCCTGGAGAACAGCGCCACGCATCTTACCATCAGCACTGGAGCGACCGGTTTAGGTGAGTATTATAAAGTGATTTTTATGTTCTACAGCATGGCCTGTGCTCCTATATACAGCTTGTTAGAATGCTGTATATAAGAGCCCACTGGTGCTGGCCGCAGCTTATAGGCCATAAAACTGGTGAAAGGTTCCCTTTAAACAGCCACATTTGACTTAAAAGGAAACTCTACTGAAGACTGGAGTTTTTAATTAATTAGGAAGTTCTCCCATTAGATAGGCCCCAAACTGCCCAAAAGCTTGTATGGCTACCAAAGTCATTCAGAAGTTACTCTCTGCATGTTTGTGGAGATCAGCAAAACACCAGTTATGTTTCCTACCCCTCAATGTATAGTAGAAAGATGGTTGTTGTTATTATCTCTAAATCATTGAGTATTTTATTTTCAGTCAAGCCTATAATATTCCAATATTGACTACCCATGTTTAACCCTGCTTTCTTCTGGATTTTGCCCATTTCTTTGCCCTTTTGCTTGCTAGTTTGCCATATGTTTTCTGATTTCCCTTCTGTCCAGAATATAGACTGTAAAGACACAAATCTTTCAGATTGGTATTGTCCACATCTTAATAATTTAGGCGCATCTTATCACTGACGTGTGCTTCTGAGTGTCTTGTTACAAATATTTCTCCAGTCAGGGACTGGAGTACATTTCTGGCATAAATTAAGCCACTGAAGCCACTGAAGTCAAGGAACGTTTGACAAATCCATCGCCCTGTTCTGTCTACCCTCCTCGAACTTTGGCAGATGTTTCTGAAAATGCAGTGGAAATACCAAAAGTGGCATTACTTTGTCTAAGTTTGAGAAACTCAGTGAAAACACTTCAATTAATTTGAACCTAACTGTGTTTGTGCTCTTGGTTTTTGCACATTCTGACCCAAGGCTCCATCTAACAGCTCTCTATTTCCATCATTACTGTGTCACCCTACCACTAGTAACCATTCTGAATCTAGTGAAGTAGGAATCACTTTTTAAAACTGTAAGATCCTTTAGACTACACACTGGTAACTCCCTTAAGCGGGCTTTACCCGCTACAACAAATCTAACGATGTGTCGGCGGGGTCACGTCGTAAGAGACGCACATCCGGCATCATCAGTGTTGTTGTAGTGTGTGACAGCTACGTGCGATTGCGATTGAACTTTAATAAAGTCTGTAGAGCGATTGAGAGGCTGAATTTAAATAACAACAGAGCCAATAATTTAACACTAGAAGAAAGACGGACCCTGACCAAACTTAAAGAGAACAAGGAATTCCTCATTAAAGAGGCAGATAAAGGGGGAAATGTTGTTCTGTGGCCAACAGACATGTATACCAGGGAAGCCAAACGACAGCTTTCCAACAGAGAGTGTTATACAGCCCTGCCCTCAGATCCCACACTCATCTTCAAAAAAAGTCTGGACAGACTTACATCTGCGGCCCAGGATCAGGGCACTATCTCTCTAAAGGAGAGGAATTTCCTCACCACCCGACATCCGCTCACGCCAACTTTTTATATGTTACCCAAAATTCACAAGGGTAGACCGGAACCCCCTGGCAGGCCGATAGTCTCAGGAATAGGTGGTTTATTTGAAAGACCGTGCATTTATCTTGACTTCTACCTCCAACCACTAGCACAATCTTCTCCCTCCTATGTTAGGGATTCTACACACTTGATAGAACAGATAGCCAACCTCAAGGTTCCCTCCAATACACTGTTGGTCACCCTGGATGTAGAATCTCTATATACTTCTATTCGACACACTCTGGGCTTACAGGCTGTCTCCTTCTTTCTGGACCAGATGACTACTGGTAACAGAAAGCACGACTCCTTCATACTGGATCTTCTCCACCTGGTCCTGGATAAGAACTACTTTGTTTTTGATAGGGTCTACTACCGCCAGACATCCGGTACTGCGATGGGGGCTTGCTGTGCGCCACCCTATGCAAACATCTTTTTGGGGTGGTGGGAGGAGACACAAGTCTACACTGCAGACAACTATAAAACCCACGTCATCAGATGGTTCAGGTACATTGATGATGTGCTTTTTCTCTGGTCCGGCTCCACAGAAGACTGTGAGAGGTTTATACTCACCCTGAATGATAACGATTTGAATATCAAGTTGACCTCAAGTGTCTCGCAAAATTCTGTTGAATTTTTGGATCTTTGAGTGTCAAGGGAGGATGACAGGATCTGCACAACTCTGTATCGCAAACCCACGGCCACCAACAGCCTGCTCCACTACAACAGTTTCCATCTGACCCATGTTAAAAATGGCATTTTAAAGGGCCAATTCATGAGGGTGAAGAGGAATTGTAGTATACATACTGATTTTGAGTCACATGCTCTTGACCTGTCTAACAGATTTCGGACGAGAGGTTACCCGAAGAACGTGGTATCAAGTGCCCTGCAGGATTGCAAAGCCCTAACATGGGAAACTCTACTACAGCCAAGAGTGCGACGGAAGGGAATAACAGTAAGTATGATCACCGCCTTCAATAATCAGTGGCAGGACCTCTATGCACTCTTACAATCAAATTGGGACATCCTACGGAGTGACAGGAAACTGGCACTCTTTGTGGATGAAAAACCAAGGTTGGTGGCTAGAAGGGCTCAAAACCTGGGGGGCATCCTCTCTAGTAGCCACTTCAAGAGGCCTGTGCAGAGCCTGGGCACAGGTACCAGGTTGAGGGGCACTTTCCCCTGCGGTTCCTGTTCAGTCTCTCCCTTTATGCAGGCGAGTGATCATGTCCTTTTATCGATTTTTCCCAGGCGGATTTCCAGTGCAGCCTATTTTAACTGCCGTCCCAAAAATGTCGTATATGTGCTCATCTGTGACTGCCCAAAGCTGTATGTGGGCCAGACAAGCCAAGAGGTAAGAAAGAGAATTCAACAACACTTCTCTAATATAAACACAGCCAATACGGACCTGATGAAAGGAAAGACACTCACTTCAGTAGCCTCACACTTTCTAACACACCACGGGGGATGTTATTCCAATATTAGGATCATGGTTGTTGATTCGGTCAAACCAGACATTAGGGGAGGGAACCCCGTGAAGGAGCTTCTACAGAAGGAGTCCAAGTGGATCTACAATCTTAGAAGCTTGGCTCCACATGGACTAAATGAAGAACTGCTTCACACGGGATTCTATAAAGTTTTATGATTTTTGTCCGTTCTATTTATCTTGTTCTTTGCCTCCTAGCAATCCAGGCCTGCAAGACAATCCACGGCCCTTGCAGTGGTTGAGTGTTTGCACATACCCATAAGAGATTTCTTCCAACTATGGAGGGATGGAAACAGAAGAGAACAAGACTCCGGACTAAATGAAGTTAATATGACGAAAAGGACTACACATGGGAATCAAGATCCTGGGACATGACATCGAACAAAGAGCATCCATGCCCCAGTCGATCTGGCATATACGGACAACATATTGGAACCTATAGGCCACCATAGCTCTAAACTTGAGCTTTGAGAAGGGGATGTATCTGGATGCTTTAATTAATGCCTTGTCTGACATATTTTGACCTTGAGTTAATTTTGCTGTATTGTATGCTACACCTTTTTTAGGGGATTTCTCTCCTTTTTCGATAATGTTATCCATTGTACCGGACTCAACCCTTAGCACCATTTGGTGCCACACTGACCCTAATTGCAGGATTATACTATCATTACTTTTTCCATCTGAATCCCCTCTCCTTTTTGAACCCTGGCTCATATGTTTACCAGTGGATAAGAGAAGGGCGTGTAAGAGCTCTCTGATGGTACACATCTATGGACTGCTCTATATTTTTTGGAGTTGAGGATACCGTTGTGTATTCTATAACTTTTAATTTGAATGATTCATCCATTCATAGGTCTGTTTTCATCTGTGCTTATCTTGTTTATAAATTGTGGCTGTTTCAGAACATCTTTCTGTTACTGTTTGGGCACACTAGTAATATACATAATAAGACATGTGCCAAATCTGGTATTCCACCACATGGTCCCCAAAACCTTCATTGATTACCTCCCCCCCCCCCCCGCTTCTCCACCCCCCCTCCCCCCCACATTTTATTCCTCTCCCCCCAGCCCCTTTCAGGTCTCAATCTCCTGTAGGACTATATAAATAATAACATATTGAATTAAGGGGCTTGTGGGGTCGTGTAATATGCACTTATGCCACTGTGACACTACAGCGGTAATTTTTGTAATTTTTGTATTTCCTGTGCAAACGTGCTAGGACGCTGGAAGGTCTGCACATAGTTTTACTAAACTGTTGTTGTGCATGCGCCGAAGTAGTGCACACACTTTGTCTATGTACTACAGTGATAATTATTGGCATTCCCTGCGCAAGCATGCTGGGACGCTGTGGGATCTGCACTAAGTTCGAACAAATTGCTACTGCGCATGCGCCGCCGGAGTTTACACACTCTGTCTATGTGAATCTATTCTGCTTAATAAAAGTCTTATTTTCATACTCCCACACTATCGTGCGCTATCTATAATACCTTATCTACGTGAGTAATATGTATTTTTATCATCAACAGTGCTGCTCTATCGGCGCATGCGCTGTTGAGACTTAGGGAGGGTCTCAGCCGAATCATGTGATTCAGCCAAAATGGCGGCCGCCATGCAGAAGCGCTAGATGTTAATGCTGCATTCTCTAAAATCTGCAAGCTGGTGAGTGATTATCTAATTGATTCACGATTTAAATATGGCACACTTTTGACTACACACTGTCCTTTTTTTTCCCCTGAGGAAGCCTCCTGTGTGGAGGCGATACGCGTGGGGTATCTTTGCCAAAGTAACCCACCCTCCCTGATATATATTCTGTATCCTGCTATGCCTATGCCTTTTTTCAATCTAGGATAGTGAGTATGGGTTTCATTACAGCGCTCTAAATAGAGCATTTTTCATCACTGGCCGGTTAGCATGCACAGTTATAGCACTTGGTGCTTGCATACTTATCTTCTTTGCGTGCATTACCCTATACTCGCTCCGCACTTCGTGTGCCTTAACTAGGATAATTAGCCTTGAGGTCTGTTAGTGTCACTTGATATATATAGGACCTGATCCATGCAGATTATATGTACTGGCCAAATACAGGCACTTGACCATCACCTTGTATTTATAATTGTTGTATATAGGATTTACCTACCTCTGCACCTTTATTATACTTGACCCAATTTAGATAAAGCTTTGCCCAGGAGGCCTATTTTGCCAACCACTGTTATATCCTGTGTCTATACTACAATACGCCAGACTGGGGTCTGGTCTATATTACCTGGCGCTATCTATATTATTGATGTTATAGGGGTGCTCTATTTGCTTGTGACCTTAAATTTGCGACCTTAGGGGCCTTACAGCCTTTTTTCTGTCCGTTTTACCATCAGCTGATCTTATGTGCACCTTTTACGGCATTCTAACCGCATTTTGATAAACATTACTGTACATGTTGTACAGCGGGTTACATTATTCCTTCATTTTTTGTACTTACTAGAAGGGTGTTGATTGATATTGCTCCATTTGTGTATTTATTATATATATCATCTACGGTTCTTTGGCATTGGGGATGCATTGTTTTTAGTGTTTTTAATCTTGTCTTTTTGTGTGCCTTCACCTCCAGTTGGTGATCCATGTTTTGTCTTTTGTAATAATTTTTTGTAAATTTCTGCAATAAAGATTTCATCTTTTTATATGACATGATTTTCTGGTGATCCCTTTATAGGTATACTCTTTCCTTTTCCCTTGGATTGAACGTAAAACCGTTGATCGCATACACGTCGTTCATTTCCTTAAAATCGCACGTTGGGTTGTTCAATGTTCCCGAGGCAGCACACATCGCAGTGTGTGACACCCCGGGAACAATGAACAGCTCTTACCTGTGTCCCGCGGCTCCTGCAGGCAATGCGGAAGGAAGGAGGTGGGCGGGATGTTTACGTCCCGCTCATCTCCGCCCCTCCGCTTCTATTGACCGGCTGCCGCGTGACGTCACTGTGACGCCGAACGTCCCTCCCACTCCAGGAAGTGGATGTTCGCCACCCAAAGCAAGGTTGTACGGAAGGGTAAGTACGTGTGACGGGAAATAATCGTTTGTGCGACGCGGTCAACAAATTGAACGTGCCGCACATACGATGGGGGCGGGTACGATCGCATACGATATCGTATATGATATCGTAAGGTGAAAAGCAGCCTTTAAGCTCTGGAGGTAGAGTGTCAGGGAGATCAGTGTCCGGCCCTTAACAGCTCATTAACATACTAAGAAAAACATGGAATTTCTCTGGAATAAAACATGGGATCACAGATACCAAGATATCATTTTATTGAGCTTCCTATGACCTCCATACCCATATACATGTCTTAGGAGGGTTGATCATACTGACAGATTCCCTTTAAAAAAAATAAGAATGTATTGTTTGGGGTACTTTGCACACTACGACATCGCAGCTGCGATGTCGGTGGGGTCAAATCTAAAGTGACGCATATCCGGCCTCGCTGTTGATATTGTAGTATGTAAATCCTTTTTGATACGATTAACGAGCGCAAAAGCGTCGTAATCATATCATCGGTGTAGTGTCCGAGAGTTTCATAATTTCACTGCAGCGACGGTACGATGTTGTTCCTCGTTCCTGCGGCAGCACACATCGCTGTGTGAGAAACCGCAGGAGCGAGGAACATCAGCTTACCTGCGTCACCACGGCTCACGCCGACTATGCGGAAAGACGGAGGTGGGCGGGATGTTTACATCCCGCTCATCTCCGCCCCTTTGCTTCTATTGGCCGCCTGCCGTGTGACGTCGCTGTGACGTCGCACGACCCGCCCCCTTAGGAATGAGGCGGTTCGCCGGCCAGAGCGATGTCGCAGGGCAGGTAAGTCCATGTGAAGCTGCCGTAGCGATAATGTTCGCTACGGCAGCTATCACAAGATATCGCTGCTGCGACGGGGGCGGGGACTATCGCGCTCGGCATCGCATGTCGTAGTGTGCAAAGTACCCCTTAGACTTAATTTTGTTGATCTTTTTGGAAAGATCAATTATCTATGAAAGGTATTGGATTTTAGAGGAGTGTGAAAAACTTGGGAGATGAAAAATAAATGTAGTTATAGGAAAATATGGAAAATATATGACCAAAGAATTATCTTATAGTAGTAGAGATATTATCCAGGTGGCTAACGAGGATTAATCATGTATATAAACTCAGGTGGCTAACCAAGATCAATAGTATACAGTATATAAATCTGAAAAAATAAGGAAAATCTTTAGCAGGATTATTTATCATGTGCAGTATATGGGACTGGTATATAGAAGGGAATACACCAGGATTTCCAAATGCAAACCCATAATGTAGGCTAAATGCCTCTTTTAAGACATGGAAAAAGAGCCCTCTTTTGGAAGATGACTATAAAATTGTTGGCTGGTTTTGATTACTCCAACTATCAACTCATACCTTAAAATCATATACATTTATGGTCTTATTCGGGATACGACCATAAAGTCACAGATGTGGTTTATATAATATCACTAGTGCAAAAAGAAATATCCTTATTTTATATTATGGAGTGCAATTAATTAGATTAAAACTATTATAAAGCTTGAGGGGCAGGATGAGGATTGTATGGATACAAAAACTACTAGGATATTTACACTTAGATCAAAGAGACCTATGAAAAAGCTATGACTAAGGATTCCAATTTCATAATGTACATTTTAGATTTTTTTTCCTGAAGAAGGGGTTTTACAGCTCTGAAACGCGTAGAACAATAAAATCTGATGTCTTAATCCCCGTTGATCTTCAGTGACCTTCTTCTGGCAGTGTGGATAGATCCTTTTCTTCCATCTCCTCCAACGCAAGCTTCTTCATTAAGACTTTCATGTATAACTCCAGTCTTAACGATTTGGTCCCTAATTGTCTGGAATGTAATATAAAGACAATTTGGGAAGGGGGTCTTGTTTTTCCTGCATTCTCTGTAAAGTAAAAATGACATTTTCACTTTATTCTGTGGGCCAGTGTGATTGCAGCTATACCAAATAAAAACAATAGTCTTTTGAATCACAATTTACAGTTGAAATTCTAGCTTGTGTAGCTTATTGAAGCCTGATCATACTATTTATGTTCAAACTACTGGCAGCTTGGGTCACAGTGCAACCATGGCCTGAGGAGTATGCGGCTCCAGTCAGTGAAGCCCATGCTCTTCTGCATTGCTGATGTGAGCGTTCATTATTTTCTGATATTCCTATAACTCTAAATGAGTGTTAATGTTAACCAGAGGACCCTCACGAAAAAAAAAAATGATGGGGGTGAGGATGCAGAGGGCTAGAATAGTTCTGGCTGCACATCATTTCTGACAGCAGAAGTTGGCTTGAGTGCTTCCAACCCTACCAATTTTACCAAGCCTCTAATACCAGTCTAATCTACATATCTGTAATCTGACTAGATGTTCATGAATATCACATTAGTTTTGCATATTAGCTTCAACCTGATCTATGACCACAATCACCATTAGGGTAGTTTCACATTTGCGTTGTTTTGACGGAAACGGGACCCGTCACTAATGCAGTACAGTTCATTTATTTACAGTGGAAGCGTGACATCATGTGGACACTGCGGGTACTGCATCAAACACACAACCCACATGGTGTCACGCTTCAACTGTAAATAAATGAACTGTACTACATTAGTGACGGAAATGGGTCAAAACAATGCAAGTGTGAAAGCGGCCTTAGTTCCCCTACCAGGCTTAAAGGAAAATTCTATTTATTTTCATATCTTAGCCATAAGCCAGAAGCTCAGGACTGCTTGGTGTTGACCATATAGACTTTCAGTGATCTCTAGACAGAGAGATGGAACTTCACTGCATAACGTGCTTCCAACTACCGCCTGTGGAGCAGTATGGCTGACATTGTGCAGGAGAATAAATAGCCTGTATCCATGAGCAAGCAAGGAGAGTCTGGCACCAATTACATAAGAATATACTGCACTCCACATGTTACACCATTAGGGCATAATCAGGGGTTAAACTGAGGTGGTGCTCAACTTACAACAACACTCACTTGTGCAAAATCCTTGGGTAGAAAATGAAAAAGGTGGCACTCACCACTATAATGGTGAGTGCCACCTTTTTCATTTTCTACCCAAAGAAAGAGCCTGTATCCATTTCACTCTAATTGCCACCAGTGCTCATAATTATCTGATCCTAGAAATATACCATAAGTTTGAAAACTTTATTAAAAGGGCTGTCTCCACCTTTTCCTCTATATGACTTCCAAATCCCCTCATTCAGAAAGGGGTTGATTTTTTTTAAGAAAGCCACGTTATGGAGTAAGGGCTCAGGACTATACAGTTCTGGGCATTTTCCCCATATGCTAAAATGTCCACCACATATTTTCATCATAAAGAAGATGCTATTACTAATATTGGTATATAATCACAATAACCTCTCATATTTTACTGATCTGCTACTACACTGGCAGCAGAATCTCTCCAACCTCAATGTTCAACACTCATTGTGTCCCACCTTTTTTTAATCATTCTTCATCAGTTTTTTCCAAGCTATTGGTTCCTCTTTGGAGGGCATTAATGTAACCAAGAAGAGCATTTGCCATTAAAATTAGGCCATTTTAAGACAACACATGCTTATAAAAAGGATACATGATCCTTAGGGCTCACTCCCACCACCGTATTTTTGGTCCGAGTACTATCCGACAAAACATCAGCTCACACTCCGACCAGTGTTATTATTTGAGCACATGTACGATTTTTTCATCAGACTGAGACAATCTACTGATACTACAGGAGCCCTCTTTTTTATGTGCACCTTTGCATTAAAGGCAATCTGTCACCAGGTTTTTCCCTGGGCTGCGACCACCACCAGTGAGCCCTTATATATACAGCATTCCAGAATACTGTATATAAAAGCCCAGGCTCTGTATAATGTAAAAAGTCTCCTTTATAATACTCACCTGGGGGGCAGTCTGATTTGATAGGTCTCACTGCTCTCAATCTGGCGCCTCCTCTTTTCTTGCAATTGCCAACCTTCTGCCCAGCATTCTGCGTCATTCACAGAGAGGCCTCCATTGCGCTCCTGTACAGGTGCAGTTTATTCTACTCTGCTGAGGGCAGAGTAAAGTACTGTATGTACAGGCGTGAGAAACGGTCAAAGACCGCCTGCGCATGCGCACTACAGTACTTTGATCTGCCCTAAGCCTGGCAGATCAAAGTACGCATGCGCAGGAGCACAATGGAAGCTGCTCTGTGAATGGTGCAGGACGTGTCATGCACACGGGGCTGGGCAGGAGGACAGTGATCGCACAAGATGGAGAAGGCGCTGGACTGAGACCAGCGACACCCATCGGTTCGGACTGCCCCTTAGGTGAGAATTGTAAAGGTATTTTATATTATGCAGAGTGGCCTGGGCTCTTATATACAGTATTCTAGAATGCTATATATAGGGGCTCAGTGTTGGTGGCTACAGCTTATTAGGGAAAATTCTGGTGACAGGTTCCCTTTAACCCATATGAATATGGTAAAAATCACATGACATACAGAAGTGAAGAGAAATGGTAAGGCGTCTGTATTGAGCAGGAGGAATCTGTATATAGCAGTTGCTTTATTTAGTCAACTCACGTCAGACGTCTCCAGACAATTATTTCCAACACAATAAATAGGATCTTAAATTAAATGTAAATAAAGGCAACAGGGCAGCCGGGGAAGAGATGCTCTGCGGAGTGTGTCCAGATTCATTGTTGTGCTAGGAAATGTCCCTCCCCATCTAATTGTAGCAGAAAGGCCAGAAGCTGTAAAATTGTATTTTCTTTACCTGTTATGTTAAAAGAAATCCTTGCTTGTGTATTCCTTCTAAGATCAGAGCTTTGTACACATAAGGAACAACATTGCATTTTACAACTTCTCAGCACAGTTTGTGAGAGGTTTCCTGATCAGTATTACTGCCTTCGAGCAGGAAAGGAGGATACTGTATTGTTAGGGCTTCCCCTTTGCTCGGATAGTCCCATGTGATGACAAGCCTGTTATTCTATTTTGCACCTCCGACCTCTTTGCTTTTCTTTGGGATTACAATCTGGGTAAGAAGCTCAGACTCCTACTTATCCCTGGCTTAACTGTAAGGCATAGAAAGCTAGCTCCCCATGAGCGCAGTGTATCATTTATCATTTTAATCTATTTTTATTTTCTGTATATTTTTTTTCCATGCATAATTATGAGGGTGACAACCTCACCTCCGACATATGTGCTACAGCAACCATATAGACATTGCAAACAATAGCGTTTATGAGAGATTTCAAGGCATGCTCTGTGTAGACGTCAATACGCAGAGAGGGGACGGAGATGGACAATGGTAATAATTGGAGATATGAGTTACAAAAAAGGAAAATGGGCCAGTGTAAAAGTTTGGGCACGCTGCATGGTTAGTCCTAGTAGCACCCCCTTTGGCAAGTATCACAGCTTGTAAATGCTTTTTCTAGCCAGCCAAGAGTCTTTCAATTCTTGTTTGAGGGATTTTCATCCATTCTTCCTTGGAAAAGTCTTCCAGTTCTGTGAGATTCCTGGGTCCTCTTGCATGCACTGCTCTTTTGAGGTCTAGAGGCCACAGATTTTCAATGGTGTTCAGATCAGGGGACTGATCGAGGAGACTACCTCGAAAGGGCCATTGCACCTTTCGAGGTAGTCTATTGTGGATTTTGATGTGTGTTTAGGATCATTATCTATTTGTATAAGCCATCCTCTTTTCAACTTTAACTAAAGTTGTTTACCCACAATTTTGGAAAGGTGTCAAAGATTTTGTTCCTCCCATTTTTGGGGTCTTGTGTGAATTTATGTCCCATTTGCCTTTTTTCTCTGTTTTTTTGTGTTGCTCCAATACAAATAAGGCAAATAAACATGTGTATAAAAAAACCTGTATAACAAAACCTGCACTTTCGCCCATGACTGTATGTCTTTACTCCTTGCTGCTCTTACCGTACCCAGAATCCCTGAGGAGGACATGAAATAGCTTGCTTGTATTGTATGCCAGAGTTCAAGAAGAATACCTATCATGCTCCGGAAAGCTGGGTGACGTGTGGAACCCTGTGTGGGCCTATCAAAATGGCGAGTGATGGCAGTGAAAAGTGTGGTGTAGATGTGAGAACTGGCTGTGGGGTGCGCTTAGCTTATTGCCTATTGCAATAGTTGAGTAGACTATTGAATATGGGCAGAGGAGACCCTTTACAGTAGCATCTGAGGCACGAGTGTTACGAGCAAGTGTTTGTGTTAATAATCATCTAATGTTATTATAAAAAAGTAAGAAAAATCACCAGGAATGAAAAAAACAATGTGTTTAGCATAAAAATATAGTTTAAAAGGTAGGTGCGTCTCTTCTGACACAGTCCCTTTAAGAGGCACTTTGCACACTACGACATCGCAGGTGCGATGTCGGTGGGGTCAAATCGAAAGTGACGCACATCCGGCGTTGCTGTCGACATCGTAGTGTGTAAAGCATTTTTTATATGATTAACGAGCACAAACGCGTCGTAATCGTATCATCAGAGTAGCGTCGGACATTCCCATGATTTGGGAAAGACTGATGTTACGACGTTGTTCCTCATTCCTGCGGCAGCACACATCGCTGTGTGTGAAGCCGCAGGAGCGAGGAACATCTCCTACCTGCGTCCTGCGGCTATGCGGAAGGACGGAGGTGGGCGGGATGTTTACGTCCCGCTCATCTCCGCCCCTCCACTTCTATTGGCCGCCTGCCTTGTGACATCGCTATGACGCCGCACAACCCACCCCCTTAGGAAGTAGGCGGTTCTCCGGCCAGAGCGACGTCGCAGGGCAGGTGAGTGCATGTGAAGCTGCCGTAGCGATAATGTTCGCTATGGCAGCGATCACAAGATATCGCTGCTGCGACGGGGGCGGGGACTATTGCACTCGGCATCGCAACAATAGGCTTGCGATATCGTAGTGTGCAAAGTACCCCTAACTGTTAGGTGGCATCTGCCATACATTTACAGCATTGGAGACGGGTCATGTTTAGGGCATATTTAGGAGCTAATCCCACTCCATATGCAGCCATTGTCAGCTGTATATTGCCATTGACAATCTGCGGCAACAGCCAAGATCAGAGATAACTTAGATGCTTTCATTGGCCACCATGGCTTCTAAAAAAACAAGTCGTCATACAGGTACTTAAATGGAAAGATAAAAAAAAAAGTTATAGCCCTTGAAATGCAAGGATGAAACAACTGAAAATCGCCACTATAACTGGCGGTAGCTCCTACCTGCTAATGATTACCTCTGCTTGCCATTGTAGTTTGAGTTTCGCTCAAGTTTTATTCTACAAGTCAGTCTCCTTTTATTTTGCCTCTGGAGTCACCCGAGTTCATCCACATCTCTGTACACCATTGTCATTTTACTCCTATTATCCTACTTAAAGGGATCCTGGGCAGCATAAAATATAGATATGCTCCCTCATTACAGAAAGCTAGGTTTAGCTCTGAAATCCTACAGCACAGAGACCGGGCACGGGAAGAGAATTCCACTCTGTGGCCTTCACCAACTTCTTCCTAATGGGCTCAGGTTCAACGACAGGTCGTTCCTAGACAGAAATAATGAGAGACTTGTCTTTCAAGTAGTGCTGAGCATGGAGAGGCTGGAGGGAGCCATTGTGGGTCTTTAAAAGGAACTTGTCACGTAAAAAAATGCTATTAACCTGCAGTTAGGGGGTTAATCAACAGGTTAACAATGTTCTGTCACAGTGCGACTGTAGCACTGAAAGCCTCTCTGCCAGTTGAAAATGGACATCATTCCTCCCGGCAGCCTTGGGCTTTCAGTCATAGAGGCGCGGCCAGCATGGTTTCAGTCACTGCTCAGTGAATAGTGAGAGGCGCATATAACCACACCCCCAGTACTGACTGACAGCCAGCTCTACACTGATGCAATGCCAAGTTGACCGTCAGTCAGAGCCACCGCTCACTATGCACCGAGCGGTGACTGAAGTTGCACCATCGCTGCCTCTATCACTGAAAACCTGAGGCTGCCGGGAGGAATAATGTTCATTTACTCCTGTCAGGGGGGCTCTCATTGCAACTGCTGCAGACTTCAAAATGCTATTAACCTTAAGATCAACCTCATGTCTGCAAGTTAATGGTGTTTTTTTACATGACACTTTACTTTAAAGGGAATCTGTCACCAGGTTTTTGCAACCCAATCTGATTGCTCACAATGTAAAGACAGAGACCCTGATTCCAGCAATATATCACTTACTGCACTACATTCTGTAGTTTTAAGAAAAACACAGTTTTATTAACTGAGTTCTCTTTACACCTTTGCATTTCAAGACCCATGTATTTTCCTCTCCCATTTTCTGGCTTATTTTTTAAGCTATTTTTTCTCCTCAATGCCTTTGAATGATATTGTGTCCAGAGTAGCCTGACTGATCAGTTCAGTTCTATCTATATTTCACGATAAATATTATTGAGATGTAGCAAATGTTAAAAATGTTTTCCGGAACTTTGGGGCTAAGAACTTAGCGTCAGGTAGTTGCTAACTATCTGCCTGTTCTGCTCCCCGACAATCATTACCAACTCAGAAGAAACATGGACCGCTCCTGCCGGAAATCTCCTGCTTCTGGGGACAAAATGTCGACAGAGTTGCTTCTTCGCTTCCAGTCTGTTCTGTCAAGAAGGCATTACAGCCGACGCCATGCTGACTGACAGCCTGTTCCCCACCAGCTACCTGCAGAGAGCCATTTGTCAATCAGCATGGTGTCGGCTGTGATGCCCTTTTGATTGGGCAGACCAGAAGTAAAAGATGTCAACTGACATGAGGTCAAATGAAGGTGGATAATTTCTCCAAAGCTAGAACACTTAGTCACAGGACAGAACAGTCAGGTAATTAGCAACCACCTGACATTAAGTTTAGTCCCATAGCAACAAAATCTTAAAGTCTCGATAATCTCTTTAACATTTATAGCACCACTCCAGTGTTCTTTTGTATTGCACCATTAGAGTGGTGCTTTAAATCTAACTTCCCTGACTCCTGTCTCATACTCACTCTTTGGCGGCTTCATCTTCTATCAACGCCGCTCCGGTGATTTGTGGCCTGCTGGCAGTTCCAGTGTTTCATTGAGCGTGCTGGAGATCACAGCTCAATACAAGTCTATGAGAGCCTCATTCTGGCTCTCCGCTGCATTGAGTGTTTATGAAGGTGTCGCGCCCAGGGAAGGGGGTACTCTGTCCCAGGCGGTTGCAAATGGGGATGTCACTCTGGTGGCCGTTGCCCGATCCCGTGCCCTGGGGCTTCTTTTGTAAAAGGGGGGTAATATTTACAGGGGAGATAAGAGTTAATGTTCGAGACGCCACCTGCAGGTTGCAATTAATGATGGAGAACTACCGCTGCTAAATGTGGGTACTCCCAGAGCTGGTGGTGATTGCAGCAATGGTGTTAGGCTCTCCGCAGGTAGGGCCGTGACTGGGAGATGTTACGGAGTAATAACAGAGACCACACCAGGTTGTCTTGAACAGTCTCTACTCACTCAAGTGTCTGAACCCTGATCCTAGTTTGCCCCCGAATTATTTGGTTTGGTGAAGTCCATGAAGGTCTCCTCGCTGGGCAGGTATTTATCAAGCCATGTAGAACTGGAGCCTGATGCCCCGTGCATGCTCTGGTCCCAACGGTATCTCCGGTACCTGACCTGGCGACCTATCTCCCGTGCCCCGGGGTCACCGCTGCACGGACCCAGCTCCTGCGCATCCGCACACCTCTTTGTGTGCCTCACTTCTCTAGACTGACTGCTGACCCCTCCCACCCGGCTGGCTAATCATGGGACTTGTTCCTTCCATGGCAACCATCCCCTTACATGGTTAACCCATTATGCCCGGTGTGGAGTGGAGAACTAGGAGTTTGGTTGTGCTTTGGTGGTATCGGCACTGGTACTCCAGGTCCCAGGGGGTAGGTCCTGCATCCCCAAGAGGATGCAGTTCCTTGTAGTGCCCTGAGTGGCTCAGGGGCGCTACATCGTAACGTCTGACTTCCAGCCAGACAGAAGTTAAGGGCACCAGATGGCGCCCCGAGGCAGGGGTGGTGCCAAAAAAGGATGAAGAGTATAATAATGGGGTTGGGGCGGCACAGAGGGCTTACATTTAAAGCACAACTCCAGCGCTGAAAAAAAAATGCTGGATTGGGGCTTAAACACATTTATGATATCATGAAACACCAAAAATGTTTAATGGCTTGCGCTCAGTTAAATGCGCTGCATCATCTTATGTTTTATTAGTCAAGTTAACATTAGCTACATCTGTATCTCAATATACATAAACAATGTAGTCAATTAGAATTCATGAAGATAAAGAGTCACTCATCTATTTTATAGCTATGTGCTCTCCTCCAGACAGTAAATTTGTATCCCTTTTCCATTAAGTACATTCAGAAAGATTCCCTATACCAGTTGGATTTTTGGAGAACCAGTGCTTTCAAGATATCAGTTCTCCCGAAATATCTGTTTTAGTAATTGCATATATAATATACATTACCTATGAAATGACAATCCTGGAATATATTTTCCTCTGTCTTCTTTCTGGAATTCTATGAAGAAGTGAAAACTCGGTATTATGGTACCTTTTCCATAGAGTTTACGCCTATGTAGTGTCTTGTCAAAACTGATAGGGTAATGTCCCCCAAAAAACCCAGGTATGTTATGAAGAATATAAGATTTTAATGACATGGCAAGAGAGGTAACGGCTTCCCTCTACGTAAAAAGCAATCATGGGTGGCGAGATCATTTTCTGCATACTCATGTATGTCACACAAGAATTGCACTGCATACATAAGATTTGGTGTTTACATCTCTTTCACATCATGGTATGCGGTTGTTCAAATATACAATTCGACATTTGCATGTTTGACCCACATATATATACTCACTAACTGGTAATATTTATTATAAGAGAGAAGAAATGTTTATATTTCTGTTTACTTTGGTTGTAAAGCATTTCCTCCTTAGGGAACATTGGGTTTTCCATTTTAGGTTGCAACTTTTAGCTTATCATTCCTTATAATAAAATGAAAACTCAGATTTGGTTGGAGACCTCCCAGATTCCTTTTTCGAAAATGAGATTTGATGAACGGGTGGTTCCCCCAGGCCATAGGTCTAATGGAATTGTTCCAATAGGTATGGCCAAGAATGGTAAGGAGCCATTACTGGGGTGAGAGGTTACCACCATTACTGGAGTGATAGCTTCTACCTAATGTTTCACCAATAACCTCCACCAACTTTGATTGACTCCTGAGCCTAAATTAGGAAATATATATTGAGTGATTAGGAGATTTATATACATTTTCATTCTACTTTATCAAGTCCCTTTGTCACCGATATCCTACTGGAGTCTTTCTTCATCCCCCTAAAGGGGTTTTCTGGGATTTTAGTCCACAAAATCTTCTTTTGGTAGTGGGAACAACGAACAAATACTTGCCTCTTGAACTTCCGATTGATTTAATAGTGACACACCATTAGTCCCTGTATTGATGAAACCCTGTCTATCAGTTACCTAAAAGAAGAGGGGGAATATGAGCACCACCTATAATTACAAGGAATTCTGTGCCAGATACCTAACATGTGGAGACTACAACAAAACAAGGTGGTATCCAAACGGCACCAGTCTGGTGTCTATACTGCTGCTCCTGGGATCCAAGACCATCGGGGTGCCTTATACTGTATAGAGGACTATGAAGAGTGCATTATATTATATCGAGGACTATGGGAAGTGAATTATACTATATGGAGAACTGTGGGGTGTGCATTATATTATATGGAGGACTATGTGGGTGCATTATAGTATCATGGATGGCACGGTGGCTCAGTGGTTAGCACTGCAGTCTTTCAGCGCTGGGGTTCTGGGTTCAAATCCCACCAAGGACACCATCTGCAAGGGGTTTGTATGTTCTCCCCGTGTTTGCGTGGGTTTCCTCTGGGTTCTCCGGTTTCCTCCCACACTCCAAAGACATACAGATAGGGACTTTAGATTGTGAGCCCCAATGGGGACAGTGTTGCCAATGTATGTAAAGCGCTGCGGAATATGTTAGCGCTATATAAAAGATTTGATTTGATTTTTTTTATGTGGAATACTATTGGGGGTGCATTATAATATATGGAGGACTATGGAGTGTTTATTATATTATATGGAAGACTATGGGATGTGCATTATACTGTATGGAGAACTATGAGGGTGCATAATTATATATGAAGGAATATGGGGGGGGTCTTTATATTTTATGGAGAACTATGGGGAGTGCATTATAGTATATGGAGGACTATATGGGGGCTATTATACCATATGGAGGCATATAGGGGATGGATTATATTATAAAGCAATATGGAACTTATTATACTATATGGAAGGCTATTTTGGGGTCATTATAATATTTGGAGGGCTATGTGGATGCCATTACAATAATTGGAAGGCTATGGGGAGTTTTTATGGATGTCTATTTGAGAGCTATTGCATGGTTTTCAAGCAATTATACAGTGTGAAGGAATTGTCCATTCTGATGAGCTATTGGACTGTATAGTCCCCATAGACAGTTCTTGCACAGAGGTCCCCTCCTGTCTGTGTCCACCAGAGAATTCCCTCGCCAGTCATTCGCCCACTCGTGAGATGTTGGTGCATTTGATCAGAAGTGTCCAGACACCCTCCACATTTGCATGGGTGCTGGGCTTGCAGTTTGCTGCTCTCGGATTTGGAGACAGAAGCCACTGACGGTTTTCTTCCGACATTTGTCCGGGCATTTCCTGCAGTTGCAAACTGCTCAGTCTTATTCATGTAAAGTTAAAAAAAGAAATCAAAGGCGCATTCCTGGTGATCGCCATGTTTGCTGTAATCTGCCACAGCCCGTGACCTCTGAACCCAATGAAAAGTGTTCAGGACGGGAAGGCGACACGCGTGGATGTGCATCTTCTGGATGGGGTCTCTGTGATCGGATGCATTCCCCTCCGCTTCCTGGAGCTATTGCCGGCAGCAGGCGCCGTGTATAGGCAGCGGCTGTGCATTCTCCCCGGCTCCTCCGCTGCATGTGACCTGCTGTAGCGACACCTCGCACCTGAGAGAGGAGCGGAGCTGCAGGACGGGTCCGAGCCATAGGAGGAATGGGAGAAGCTGCGGCGAGCGGCAGTCACAGGGCTCTGAACAGCGAGCACTGACGAGACAAGGATCCACGGGAAGCAGCAGCAGCACGGGTGAGTCCTGTCCCGGCTCCACAGCGGCGGCTGATCTCTGCCCTGTCTATGGCTCATCACTGTGTGCCCGGAGCAGCACATGCACTGTACCACCGGCTCCATTGTTTATCTCCTGTATATACAGTAATGTCTGCGGCCAGACACTTCTTGTGTCCCTGGAAACTTGTCCTGGTATGTGACCCCTGGGATGTGCTGTGATGTCCTGTGGGTGAAGCCGTGGAAATCAATAGATCTATGGGGGGCACGTGGGTGGGAAGATGTTCCGAGGGAACTTTAAAGACCACTGCAGTCATTCTCCAGCAGCACTGTATCTACCAGCAATGTGCGCTGCTTCGTGCTATTTAACTTATGGATCCCTCTGCTCTGTTATTAAAAAGTTTTCCTATTCTGTAGCTTTCAGGGGGAAAACAAAATATGGTAGATTAATGTAACTGATTTTGTGTTATTATAGTGATCTTATAGACATACTATTATCTGTTTCATTAAGCAATCCAATGTACAGTCAGATAGATAGATAGTAGATAGATGATAGTATATAATAGATACATGGATAGATAGATAGATAATAGATAGATAGCTGGATAGATAGATAGATAGATAATAGATAGATAGATAGATAGATAATAGATATATAGATAGATAGATGATAGATAGATGATAGATAGATAGATAATGGATAGGTAGATAGAGAGATAGATAGATAATAGATATATAGATAGATGATAGATAGATAGATAGATAGATAGATAGATAAATAGAGGGATAGATAATAGATAGAGGGATAGATAGATAAATAAAGGGATAGATAGCTAATGGATAAATAGATAGATAATAGATAGATAGTAAATGGAGGGATAGATATATAATAGATATATAGATGGATAGATGATAGATAGTATATAATAGATAGATTGATAGATAGATAATAGATAGAAGATAAATAGATAGAGTGATAGAATGATAAATGACAGATATAATGATATAAAGTTAACAGGTGGCTAGGAAGAAAAATGACAAATAGCTCACCAGATAGATGAATAGATGATTGATAGATAGATAGCTACTGTAGATAGATAGATAGATAGATAGAGATATAGATAGATAGATACTGTAGATAGATAGATAGATAGATAGAGGGATAGATAGATAGATAGATAGATACATAGATAGCTACTGTAGATAGATAGATAGATAGATAGATAGCTACTGTAGATAGATAGATAGATAGATAGCTACTGTAGATAGATAGCTACTGTAGATAGACACAGACAGACAGATAGATAGATAGATAGATAGATAGATAGATAGATGGACGGACAGATAGATAGATAGATAGATAGATAGCTACTGTAGATAGACACAGACAGACAGATAGATAGATAGATAGATAGATAGATACTGTAGATAGATAGAAAAATAGATAGATAGATGGATAGATAGATAGATAGATAGATAGATAGATAGATGGATAGATAGATAGATAGATAGATAGCTACTGTAGATAGATAGATAGCTACTGTAGATAGATAGATAGATAGCTACTGTAGATAGATAGATAGCTACTGTAGATAGACACAGACAGACAGATAGATAGATAGATAGATAGATAGATAGCTACTGTAGATAGACACAGACAGACAGCACAGACAGAAGAGGGCCCTAGGTGCAAGAGGAATATATGGGCCCTTTGCAGCCCAAGAGCTTATCAAAATGCAAAATTTCACTTGCTTTGGAAGTATAAATGGGCCTCCATACCTCTTGGGCCTCTGTGTGGCCGCACAGTTTAGACCAATGGTATGTCCGCCCCTGGGTAGATAGATAGATAGAGGGATAGATAGATAGATAGATACATAGATAGAAGGATAGATAGAGGGATAGATAGATAATTGATAGATAGATCGAGAGATATATAGATAAATAGATAGATGGATATATAGATGGATATATAGATGGATAGATAGATGGATAGATAGATGGATAGATAGAGAGAGAGATGGATAGATAGATAGAAGGATGGATAGATAGATGGATAGATAGAGAGAGAGATGGATAGATAGAGATAGATAGATAATGGATAGAGAGATGGATAGAGAGATAATGGATAGATAGATAGATAGATAGATAAATAGATAAATAAATAGATAGATAATGGATAGATAGATAAATAGATAAATAAATAGATAGATAATGGATAGATAGATAGATAATGGAGGATAAATGACAGATAAATACAGGGATAGATAGATAGATACGATAGATAAGATAGATAGATAGATGATAAATAACAGATAGATTGATAGATAGAACAATAGATGATGAATGACATAAATAGAGGGATAGATAGATAATAGATAGATAGATAATAGATAGATAGATAATAGATAGATGATAGAAAATGGATTTGACTGCAGATAAACCTAATTAGCTTATTTTTAATTCAGTGAGATGTTGCAATGCAGAGAAGAATGGCTCAATGACAATCTCTTCAGTTCCTATATACCAATCTGTCGTATATAGCGGTGGTAGCAGATGTAGTAATGCTGAGTCTATCATCAGATGTACCTGTGATCTGCCATAATGTGTTACCATTACCAGGGGTTTTGCATAGGACTATAGGTAAATAAACTGCATTAGTTGTCACCAGGCACAGATTACAGTTTTGTTGTTTGGGGGGTGTGAGGGGGAGGGGGGATTTGCTGTTTTCGATGCTGTGTTTTTGTATCCAAAAGTCTAAAAAGTATAAAGAAGGGGCTTATTTTTCTTGCATCCACCGTTGTGGTTTTGCATCAAACTAAACCGAATAGTTACTGGCATTATTTGTACAATGTATGTAGTGTCAGAGCCGGATCGTGCTTGTATAAGGAGGGGGAACGTGAGGCGCTTGTTGCATGGATGCCAGGCACACAGCAGAGGTGCCCGATCTCCAGATGTGGATCACCTTGTGGTGTAATCATTAGTAACTAGTGAATATATTCGGACATCTAATCATAGTGTGATCATTTGTGTGGCATTTCAGGGATTACTGGATCTCGGTTCTGGCTCCAGAGGTATTATGTACTGGCTTGTATTACATTGTGTTCAGTCTTTCTGCTGGGAAACGGAGATAAATATACCGTCCAGTAAAAACACTGCAGAATCCATCACAGCCATGGCTCCTGTGTGTATAGCTGGCATGGCCACAAATCAATACACAGCAAATATTTTCACAACGTACTGGATGTCTTTGTAATGATATCTGAACCGATCTACACAGATTATATGGTCCTGTCCCTATGGATCAGATTCTACGACACCTCTTTTAGGGCATCAGTTAGTGGGCATAACACTTATATCAAAAGGCATATTTTCTATGGAAGAAAAATAGTTTATATACATTATCAAGCTACTTAAAGGGAATCTTTCAACAGTTTTTTTACTACTTCATCTGAGACCAGCATGATGTAGGCAAGGAGATTCTGAGTCCAATGATGTATCACTTAGATTACTGGCTGCAGACATTCTGACACAATCCGAATTTTTAGATTTAGTCATGTAGCTGAGCCCAGGGAGCTGCCCTCATCTACACTAGGCTCTCAATAGAGATTGTACATTGACAGTAAGGTGTCAATCACAGCAGTACCTGTGATTTTCTAACCCTGTATTGATAAGGGCCCTGCTGCTTAAAGAAACATAGCAACTAAACAAAAGATCAGACTGTGACAAGACAGGCATGCCTGAACTTTCTGTATTAACCCTTGCCGCATGTTGGCTTCAGCTTACATGGCAAAAACCTGCTGACAGATTCATTTTAAGATGAAACAAGACTTTGTGATATTCGTCCTGTTATGTAGACCCTGGGGACATTCCTTAATTGTAGCTGATGTAGATAAGTATTGATCATTGATGAAAAGACATTGAAGGACATCCTATGGTAATGGCTCTGTAGTATACAGCATCAGGGTATCCCAATGATTTATAATTTGGTGTATGGACCATGAGTGCAGTCTGTAGCATTTCATCTAACACCTCCTGTAAATATCTCCAACCTGTTAATCTGCAGCTAAAGATAGATCCTGTTCAGCAAAAACTAATGGAGTTTTAGCACAAGAAGCTGAAGTGCCTGACACATTAATCATTTCCTAAAATGATTTCGTTGCCATCGCTTTGTTAGACACAAATTGCTTCTTAACGTGCACTGAAAGGGGTTAATAAGGCGCAGTTGTGTTTATTCTGGGAAACAATTCTTGTCAGTGCACAGCTCTCCAGGGAAATTGTGGAATAATGAATCGATAGTAGAGAACAAACAGAAGAAGGCTGTCCGGATGGCACCATGGCACCACCACTGGTGTCATTGGCAAGTCAGGTTCTTCTACCTTTGTGAGTGTGTTTTACTGATCAGGAGCAGTTTTCTAACTCTATGGTCATGAACGGCACATTGACCTCTCTGCCATATGGAGTCCCAGAGTGACTATTCGTAATATCCTGTTTCTCCTTTCACTTCCTAAATCTCTACAAAACTAAAAGCACCATCGTTCTCCTATCTCACTCAACCTCTTTCAGAACAAATTTTCTCAGTTGTTAACTCTACACTTTCCTATAACAAGTTGTTTGCTGCCTACATCTTCACCCATTACATCCAAGCCCTCTTGATGTCAGGTTTCCGGGTTTTCCAGTCCTCTTTTGAAAGAGCTTGCCCTCGGTTAACATGGAGTTTTATGTTCTGTTGCCCTACTTCCTGTCCAGCTGCTTAAAAGGCCGCCTCTAAGCCTAGTCCAGTGCCTGAGTATACTGCTTGCTGTGTGCTCCTGCTTTGCTGCTGCTGCTACTTGATTACCTTTGGATCCTCCTGAAAATCTACCGACCGACTCTGGACCATACCCGGTTTCTTCAAACTGTGCCCGGACTCCGTCTGCCGTCTTTGGTCAGCACGTCTGCCCGGTTTCTTCCGGTTCATAACCATTCTGGACTTTCATCCCGTACGGACACTTCTGGACTTTACCGCTTGCCCCTTGTGTCCCGGCTGCGGCGCATTTAGGCCTTCCGGGGTTGATTGCCGGACAGTCCCTGTATAGGGGTTCGCTCTGGTGGTCTCCCTGGGGGAGTCCGGTGCGTGGCCCCGGGAATCCCCTTCGCTCCGTTTCGGAAAGGTATTTTCATGTGTTTGTTATACTGTGTATTTCCGTTGTGTATCTACCGTGGTTACATATCATAAACATCTTGTACCACAAACTCGTCTCTGGCTGTCATTGCCCTAACGCTATCGAAATCCTCAAAACATACAATAGTATTACACTTGACCTCTGCTGCCTTCACCACCAATGATCCAAATACTGGAGAGACAAAATAGCACAAAATAGTTTCTTATCCAAGATTAGGTAAATGTACTAAGGTGGGAGGACTCACCTTGTGTAATTGGAGACTCACAACTACTGTATAAGCATATGCAGCTGCAGTAGACCCACAAGATGAATGTAATGGAGACGTGGAGAAATAGGATGAAATTGGACAAGTTCTTCCTTTCGTGATGTTATTGTAAGGCTATGTGCCCATGGGGACATTGTCCTGCGGATATATCCGCAAGACATTCCGCAGGTGCTCCCAGAAATCCGCAACAGAACTTTCTCTGTTTCAATTCTGCGGATATACAGCGGAATGTCGTGCGGATATGGTGAGGGCATTCTGCATTGAGGATACAGTACCATGGCTTCGGCACTGCATCCTCAATGCAGAACAAGTGCTGAGTGATCGGGGTGCTCATGCTTACCTCCATCATGCAGCACCTCGCTTTCCGGCGGCCGGGTCACTGTCAGGCAGCGTCTGGTTCACTGTGCTGGAGGTGGGCGGGCCTGAACTAGCTCTGGCTGTCACATGACCGGAGCTCGTGCAGGCCCCGCCCACCTCTTCCTTCCTGTACCTGGCTGGATCCACCGCGCTGCTGTACACCGGACGGAGAAAGTGACTCGGGTCTCTATCAAGGCAGGTAAGTATATGGGACCCTGCGGAGAAATCCGCAACAATAATTGACATGCTGCAGATTTTTCCGCACGAAAATCCGCACGATTTCTGCTGCGGAACAATCCGCAGCGTGGGCACAGCATTTCCCAAATGCCATAGAAATGGCTGGGGAGTAGCTGTGCTGCAGATTTCTCGAAAATCCGCGGCTTTTCCGCTAGAAATCCGCGGCAAAATCCGCGCATTTTCCGCAGCGTAGGCACATAGCCTTAGTCTACACATTTCAGAGAAATACCTTCTCCTTCTTCAGGAAGAAATCACAACATGTCCTGAAGAAGAACAAGAAGAAGGTCTTTATCTGAAATGCATAGACTTACAATAACATCACGAAAGAATGAACTTGTCAATTTTCATCCTTATAGCAGCGCGGTTTAACCCCTATCTCTCCATGTCTCCATTACAGCCTTCACCTCCAAAACATTTTGCTAATCAGATACTTCTACAACCTCAAGTCGACAAGTTCTTGTAGGTGTGCTCATCATCTCCCATCTAGACTGCTACAAGATCCTCCATTGTGTCTTCCCCTTCAAAACTGTTATTACCCTCAAACTGCTGTTCTGATAATACACCTTTCCTTCTTCCATATTTTTCACGATTTCATATACTAACAATGACATACATTGCATGGTCTATAAGTCTCCCTATGGCAACTTGGCACTCTCCATAAGGAGAAACTTTACCCCTAAGACTTTCTGTCAGAGCCTCTCACACAGCAAACCAGAGACAAATGACCGAAAACAGGTCTTGAAATGAAATTTTTGGTTTGGCTTCTTATTCTACGGTATACGGCAGTGGGTTGATATTGACTTTTAGGATTGCTACCTCCTGTAGGTGGTGATATAGTTGCTGTCCTCTTCTTCTCTTGAAGAGGCTATTTGCCCAATGACATACAAGGAAGTTCACAACCAGCCACTTATATTAGGTCTGATCCAAATGTGCCATTACCTCCCTACAAAGAAAATTGGGCCCATTTTTAACTCCTTTACAACTAATGACATAACTGTACTTCCTTGGTCGCCTGCCTCCAGTTACCGCGGTCTCTGGCGCCGAGTCCGCGGTAATACCCGCATATCCCTGGCAGTGAGCCCTCAGTAATCCCCACACATCTCTGCTGCTTTGATCAGCAGAGATGTGTGGCTAACAGGCACAGGTGGATCAGAGATCCACCCATGCCTGTTAACCCCTTAAGTCGCGCTCTAAAATACTGACAATGTGATTCAAATGGCCGCTGCATGTTGGTCACTGCGTTACTTCTCCAACAGCAGAGATATCACAATGGGTACAGGAAGTGGAGGTGGCTCTTTCAGATGAAAGCAAACAAGCCTCTTTAAAATGGCAACGGAAATACATGTTTGGAAGTGAAAGAAAGATCCAGCACCTAAAGTGCTGCTAGAATGCTGATGAACAGGTCCAGCCCACTTGAAAGAGTAGATGACAAGTAAAAAAGAATTGTAATACTTCCTGAACAAATTATATTGATTAGACAGACATGTGGGCTAAAAGCAATTTAACTTGTTGGGTGGGGGATGAGGAAGACCATTATTTCAGCTTTTGAGAACACTGACTTTTAAAGGGTAAACATGTGAGAGGGACATTACTTTTTACATGTTATCCTCTTAGAACATTGTGTCTGTAATAGTCAAGAGTAGCATACAATGTCAGGTACACATGGGCAGTGCACAATAGTTTTCCTCTTTCTGAAGATCCCTTGAAAAGCTCTTTGTGTGATAGCAGCGTGCTGAGTAATACTTTTTAACACTCTCGTATTGATTAGTTGTTCTACAGTCGCTGCGCTCATTCTATACTAATTCACAGCAGGAAAATGTCAATACAATTTCATCAGCAACGTGCAATTTGTTCTACAAAATCTGGATAAAAAAACCCAACTTATATTCATATTCAATTATTTATTCTATTGACCCTTACATCTAACTTGGTATTTCATCCAGCTTGAGCACCAAATAATACCAGTAATTAGTTTAATATATTTTTACATTTCCCATGATTGTTTTCAGAACTTGATAGATAGATAGATGATGGATAGATGGATAGATTGATAGATAGATAGATAATAAAAACAAGATAGCGATAGTTAAGGGGGTGTTACACGCAGCGATATCGCTAGCGATATCGCTGGTGAAAACACCCGCCCCCGTCATTTGTGCGTCACGTGCAAATCGCTGCCCGGGCACACAATATCGTTAGGAGCCGTCACACGGGACTTACCTGCCTAGCGACGTAGCTGTTGCCGGCGAACAGCCTCCTTTCTAAGGGGGTGGTTCGTGCGGCATCACTAAGCGGCCGCCCAATAGAAGCGGAGAGGCGGAGATGAGCAGGACGTAACATCCCGCCCACCTCCTTCCTTCCGCATTGCCGGTGGCCGCAGGTAAGTTGTACTTTGTCGTTCCCGAGGTGTCACACGTAGCGATGTGTGCTGCCTTGGGAATGACGAACAACTTGCGTGCTCTACAAGTAACGATTATTTGAAAAGGAACGACTTGTCAACGATGGACGATAAGGTGAGTATTTTCCATCGTTAACAGTCGCTCCTTGCTGTCACACGCAACGACGTCGCTAACGATGCCGGATGTGCATCACAGATTCCATGACCCCGGCGATATATCGTTAGATATGTCGTTGCGTGTAATGGGGCCTTTAGATAGATAGATGATAGAGATAGATAATAGATATATAATAGATAGATAGATAATAGCTACATGATAGATAGATAGATAGATAATAGATAGATGATAGATAGATGATAGATACATAGCTATATAGATAGTATAGGTAGAATGATAGATAGATTATATATAGATGATAAAGATAGATAGATGATAGATAAATAGATATATAATAGATAGATAGATAGATAATAGCTACATGATAGATAGATAAATAGATAGATAGATACATGATAGCGATAGATAGATACATAGATGGCATAGAAATCATATCACAGAGAACCAATGGGTGCTGCTGTATAAGTGCACCATAAATCACATTACTTAAATGCCACTGTCAAGGATTGACCACCTAGGTAAGAATGGTTGACCTCGGGGAGATCAACATTCAACACCGCGGAGACACCATCACATGTTTCTCAACGCAGTGACACTAGAACAAGGCCCCCTGGGAAAATATGCAAAACAAGAATGCCGCGGAGACACCATCACATGTTTCTCAACGCTTCCAGCAAACTAGCCAGGTCTTTCACCGGGAAGGAACAACCACGGGAAGGGCAGTCTCCAGTCAAGGAAACCGCCTATACCAAAACATGGCATCCATCCACAGACAGCTGTTTCGGGGTATTTGCCCCTCATCAGTGTGGAGTAGGAAACTGGCTAGTGGGGGCAATGCCCAGTAGAAGACTACATAGGTAAGGATGGTTGACCTCGGGGAGATCAACATCCAACACCGCGGAGACACCATCACGTGTTTCTCAACGCAGTGACACTAGAACAAGGCCCCCTGGGAAAATATGCAAAGCAAGCATTGACCACCGGCCTTTCAATGGTTAGCATAAATTTGACAAGCTCTGGTCACTGCTGTTACAGGAAAATGGTAACCGAGCTCCATAGCCCAGCACCCGATAGGTGAAATACTGTCACTATTACGGAAGGGAATAAAGACCCAAAATAGTAGGGATCATTGGGCTCTATGGGATATTTTGCCTTGGGACCCTTGAGCTTTAGGTTACAGGGTTTGTGTACTGCAGCATCTGAATGGCAATGGCCTCTTTCCCTCACGCTGCCCTGAATGTGTGGGAAATGACCTAGGATTTAATTTAACATAATAACTCAGACTCTCAGACACTAAGAGCATGGGAATTCTAGGGTCTGATTTTAGAAGCAAGAGTTATCCTCAGTCATTTTCCACACTGCTGGGTGAATAGGAGGAAAAGGCTATTGAATCTTTAAGACCACGTGCACACTTTGGGTATTTGGTGAGTTTTTACCTCAGTAACTAAAAACTGGTAATCAAAACCAGGAGTTGAACAATCAGGGGAAAGTATAATAGAAACACGGCACCACTGCCGTATGTATCACCCAGTCCTGGTTTGGGCTTACAAATACTGAGGTAAAAACTCACCAAATACTCAACGTGTATACGTGGCCTAAGACCGTTATGAGAATGGCCAGTCCATTCTTACTTCACATCGCAATGGAGTGATTACTTAATCCAAATTCATGCCTAATTGTCAATATTGTATTGATAGTATTTGATAAAGGGGTACTCCAGGAAGATAAAAAAGCATTTAAATTGACATAACTTCAAAAACTATAGAGGCTCCTGTTGTATTACTGTTTACACTGACCAGTGCCTTTTATAACTACTACCTGTGATGCTGCTTCTGAATGCTCCACTTCCCTGTGATGCTATGTCACAGCTCAGGGGCCGTGGCTTGCTTCTAAAGGCCCTGTCACACGCTACGATATATCTAACGATATATCGCCGGGGTCACAGAATTTGTGACGCACATCCGGCATCGTTAGAGATGTCGTAGCGTGTGACACCACCGAACGACTGTTCACGAGCAAAAATACCTTATCGTTGCTTGTTGATACGTCATTCATTTTCATAATGTCGTTCCTCCTTCTGGACGTAGGTTGTTCATCGTTCCCGAGGCAGCACACATCGCTACGTGTGACACCACGGGAATGACGAACACAGCTTACCTGCGGCCGCCGGCAATGCGGAAGGAAGGAGGTGGGCAGGATGTTATGTCCTGCTCATCTCCGCCCCTCCGCTTCTATTGGGCGGCCGCTGTGTGACGTCGCTGTGACGCCGAACGTCCCTCCCACTTCAAAAAGAGGATGTTCGCCGCCCACAGCAACGTCGTTAGAGAGGCAAGTATGTGTGACGGGGATTAACGACATTGTGCGCCACGGGCAACTAATTGCCCATGACGCCCAAACGACGGGGGCGGGTGCGATCGCTCATGCGATCGCACAATATATCGTACCGTGTGACGCCACCTTTACTCCTTATACAATCCAGCCCCCTGACCAAGGCTCATTCTTTGCACCCTCAGGGCTTGTTATTTGCTCTTGTTCCCCAAGTCTCCTGTTCCTGATTTTTCAAAGGTTTTATATCACATTCTTACCTTCTCTCCACAATACCTGATATGTCATTTATACGTTGTGAATTTTCAGGCAGCGAGCACAGAACTATCCATGTCCATACACATTAGGCACTGTCATGGCTCATTCTGTGCTCCCTGCGTACACCTTTACAGCTTGTATGTGACATGGCAAGGAGCATGAAATGAAAGTTAGGCAAGAACATGTGAAGCAGGAGTGAGACCAGCAACACTAACGAGTTGCAGGTGGCCAGAAACCCATGATCGAATAAGGAATAAAGAACAGCAGTGCTGATGAGGGCAAGCGATAATCCCTGAAAGGGAACGTTATAATGTGTACTCACATGGATAATTCTGCTTCACAGCTTGTATGTGACATTTCAGGGAGTGTGGAATGAAGCTATCCATGTGACATGCAAGCTATGAAAAATCAGACACGAATGGAGTGGATAGAAGAGCAGAAAGCCACCTTTGAGGGTACAAAAAATGATCCTTGGTCACAGGGTTGGCTTTGATAACAAGCAAGAAGCAAGCCAAACCAGCTGATTTGTGATTGCAGGAAAGGAGGCAGTGTCAGGGGGTTGGCTTGCATAAGAAGGAAAAAGTGAGCGAGACCCCTGATCTGTGACGTAGGGTCCCAAAAGGATCGGGGAACACTCAGAAGTGGCATCAGAGGCACAGTGAGTATTTCTAAACAGTACATAAAATATCAATTGAAAACATTAATGTGAATATGAGCTTATATTGTTGTTACATCTATGTAAATACATTTCGAGTTCCCTGAAGTACCCCTTTAAATTGTATTAAATATTGCACTTTGCACTCAGTTTTTAAGTGTCTTATGATCTTTTAATTTATGAAATGTTTAGTGAGTGCGTGACCCATTCCACTGTCTATTTTCAGATGGATTCTGAGTTGCTAGGTAACAACTTTTTTTGAGAGTTTTTTGGTTTATCAAATGTTTGTCCTTGGAAAAATGTGACTGAATCAAACATATATGTTTCCAATGTGATGTTGATAAGGCATTCTACATACAGTTAGGTCCAGAAATATTTGGACAGTGACACAATTTTCGCGAGTTGGGCTCTGCATGCCACCACATTGGATTTGAAATGAAATCTCTACAACAGAATTCAAGTGCAGATTGTAACATTTAATTTGAAGGTTTGAACAAAAATATCTGATAGAAATTGTAATATTTCTTTACAAACACTCCACATTTTAGGAGGTCAAAAGTAATTGGACAAATAAACCAAACCCAAACAAAATATTTATATTTTCAATATTTTGTTGCGAATCCTTTGGAGGCAATCACTGCCTTAAGTCTGGAACCCATGGACATCACCAAACGCTGGGTTTCCTCCTTCTTAATGCTTTGCAAGGCCTTTACAGCCGCAGCCTTCAGGTCTTGCTTGTTTGTGGGTCTTTCCGTCTTAAGTCTGTATTTGAGCAAGTGAAATGCATGCTCAATTGGGTTAAGATCTGGTGATTGACTTGGCCATTGCAGAATGTTCCACTTTTTTGCACTCATGAACTCCTGGGTAGCTTTGGCTGTATGCTTGGGGTCATTGTCCATCTGTACTATGAAGCGCCGTCCGATCAACTTTGCGGCATTTGGCTGAATCTGGGCTGAAAGTATATCCCGGTACACTTCAGAATTCATCCGGCTACTCTTGTCTGCTGTTATGTCATCAATAAACACAAGTGACCCAGTGCCATTGAAAGCCATGCATGCCCATGCCATCACGTTGCCTCCACCATGTTTTACAGAGGATGTGGTGTGCCTTGGATCATGTGCCGTTCCCTTTCTTCTCCAAACGTTTTTCTTCCCATCATTCTGGTACAGGTTGATCTTTGTCTCATCTGTCCATAGAATACTTTTCCAGACCTGAGCTGGCTTCATGAGGTGTTTTTCAGCAAATTTAACTCTGGCCTGTCTATTTTTGGAATTGATGAATGGTTTGCATCTAGATGTGAACCCTTTGTATTTACTTTCATGGAGTCTTCTCTTTACTGTTGACTTAGAGACAGATACACCTACTTCACTGAGAGTGTTCTGGACTTCAGTTGATGTTGTGAACGGGTTCTTCTTCACCAAAGAAAGTATGCGGCGATCATCCACCACTGTTGTCATCCGTGGACGCCCAGGCCTTTTTGAGTTCCCAAGCTCACCAGTCAATTCCTTTTTTCTCAGAATGTACCCGACTGTTGATTTTGCTACTCCAAGCATGTCTGCTATCTCTCTGATGGATTTTTTCTTTTTTTTAAGCCTCAGGATGTTATGCTTCACCTCAATTGAGAGTTCCTTAGACCGCATGTTGTCTGGTCACAGCAACAGCTTCCAAATGCAAAACCACACACCTGTAATCAACCCCAGACCTTTTAACTACTTCATTGATTACAGGTTAACGAGGGAGACGCCTTCAGAGTTAATTGCAGCCCTTAGAGTCCCTTGTCCAATTACTTTTGGTCCCTTGAAAAAGAGGAGGCTATGCATTACAGAGCTATGATTCCTAAACCCTTTCTCCGATTTGGATGTGAAAACTCTCATATTGCAGCTGGGAGTGTGCACTTTTAGCCCATATTATATATATAATTGTATTTCTGAACATGTTTTTGTAAACAGCTAAAATAACAAAACTTGTGTCACTGTCCAAATATTTCTGGCCCTGACTGTATGTGGCTAGTCAATGTGTAATGTAGTGTAAGCACAGTGCCGATGGTATTACTGATATTATTGTTATCATTACTATTAGTGATGTCATAATTATCATTGGCAGTATTATACAATATATCAATATGATAGTATAATAACAATAAGATTAGTGAATTTCATTAAGTATGTACTGTATGCAGGTAACTGTTCAGTAGCATGCCAGGCCCATTCATCCAGGTAGGTTGATTCTTTTGCGGTAAGCTACATGGTTTAGATTATGAATCCTATCTTCATCCCTCCCCTATTCACATGCAAGCTTGGATCAGGGTTATCAGCATCTCATTAGGAAGAAAGGATTTTGTTAAGGCCAGAGAGGCAGTGAGTGTTACAGCTGAGACAGGAGTGTGGACCCTTTAAGCCACGGAGCCTCGGCTTTCCCCTTATGAGGACACGACTAAGTGTCTACCAGTTATTCACCAGAGCCTCAGATGATGAGGTTGGACTTTGCTGCCGGAAGACTTCAGGTACCACTCAAAGGCAGACCCCAGGTCTTCAGTAGCTGACTTGAACAGTAGCAGCGAGAGAGATGTGCAGTCATAGGCAAGAGTCTGGACTGGCAGCAGGAGAGAGATGGAGTCGGAGCCAGAAGTGGGACAGGTTAATGAACGGACTGGGGTACAGACAGGGCGATGGGTTCAGGTCAGTGGCGTAGCTAGGGTTTCAGCTCGGGGGGGGGGCAAAAAAAATGAGTGGGCCCCTTACCAGGTAACCATGATAACTACGGTGGCGCAGACTAATCGTGGGTATAGTGGACCTCGGCAGATGACACTGATGTTACCGCTATATGGTGACTATATAGTGGTAGATATCGGTCCTGCAGCACATACAAGAGATCACAGTGCAGTTATAGATGGTGACTTACTGCTGACGTTCTTTCGGATGGAGTTGTTCACCTTTTCTGTGTTTTCCATCTGGTCCAGACCGACATGACAACTTCTTCCAGCCACAACTCATCTACAGAAATTGCAACAAAGACACATTTGACTCCTCACACTTCCGGCACCGAACCCCATCTAATCCCAACCTGCACAAACTCCTCATCCTGCCGTCACCCCAATACTGAGCCGCTGCTGCCGTGTGTCCCCTCTATTACTGCACCTATGTGTGCACAAAAACCGACTCCTCTTACTGCCACACATAGTAATACCACCACTGTGCCTCCACATAATAATGCCACCACTGTGCCTCCCACATATTAATGCCACCACTGTGCCCCCTACATAGTAATGCCACCACTGTGCTCCCCACATAATAATACCACCACTGTGCCCCCCACATAATAATGCCACCACTGTGCCCCCACATAATGCCATCACTGTGCCTCCCACATAATAATGCCACCACTGTGCCTCCACATAATAATGCCCCCATTGTGCCCCCACATAATAATGCCACCACTGTGCCCCCCACATAGTAATAATGCCACCACTGTGCCTCCCACATAATAATGCCACCACTGTGCCTCTACATAATGCCACCACTGTGCCCCCACATAATAATGCCACCACTGTGCCTCTACATAATGCCACCACTGTGCCTCCACATAATAATGCCACCACTGTGCCCCCACATAATAATGCCAGCACTGTGCCCCCCACATAGTAATAATGCCACCACTGTGCCTCCACATAATAATGCCACCACTGTGCCCCCACATAATAATGCCACCACTGTGTCCCCCACATAGTAATAATGCCACCACTGTACCTCCACATAATAATGCCACCACTGTGCCTCTACATAATGCCACCACTGTGCCCCCACATGGTAATAATTCCACCACTGTGCCCCCACATGGTAATTATTATTATTATTATTATTATTATTATTTATTTATAGAGCACCATTAATTCCATGGTGCTGTACATGAGAAGGGGGTTACATACAAAATACGTATACAAGTTACAGTAGACAGACTAGTACAGAGGGAAGAGGGCCCTACCCTTGCGGGCTTACATTCTATAGGATTATGGGGAGGAGACAATAGGTGGGGTGTAGGTCAGGCGGCGGCTCCGCACGGTGGTCGGGCGGCAGCTCCGCACGGTGGTCGGGCGGCAGCTCCGCACGGTGGTCGGGCGGCAGCTCCGCACGGTGGTCGGGCGCAGCGAGTTCATTGTAGATTGTAGGCATTTCTGAACAGATGAGTTTTCAGGTTCCGTTTGAAGTTTGCAAGGGTAGGGGATAGTCTGACGTGTTGAGGCAGCGAGTTCCAGGAGACTGGGGATGCTCGGGAGAAGTCTTGGAGTCGGTTGCGTGAGGAGCGAATGAGAGAGGAGGAGAGGAGGAGATCTTGGGAGGACCGGAGGTGACGTGTTGGAGTGTAGTGGGAGAGTAGTTCGGAGATGTACGGAGGGGAAAGATTATGCACAGCTTTGTAGGTCAGTGTTAGAAGTTTGAATTGGATACGGTGGAAGATTGGAAGCCAGTGGAGGGACATGCAGAGGGGAGAAGCGGGGTGGTATTGAGGAGAGAGGTGGATAAGTCGGGCAGCAGAGTTAAGGATGGACTGGAGAGGGGCGAGCGTGTTGGCAAGGAGGCCACAGAGGAGGATGTTACAGTAGTCGAGGCGGGAGATTATGAGGGCATGCACTAGCATTTTAGTAGATTGCAAATTGAGGAAAGGGCGGATTCTGGAAATATTTTTGAGTTGAAGACGGCAGGAGGTGGTGAGGGACTGGATGTGTGGTATGAAGGATAAGGCAGAGTCAAAGGTCACTCCGAGGCAGCGAACTTTGGGTACTGGCGAGAGCGTGGTGTTATTTATTGTAATAGATAGCTCAGGTGGAGAGTGTAGGTGAGACGGAGGAAAGATGATTAGTTCAGTTTTGGCCACATTGAGCTTTAGGAAGCGAGAGGAGAAGAAGGAGGATATAGCAGATAGACATTTCGGGATTTTGGACAGCAGAGATGTGGCATCTGGGCCAGAGAGGTAGATCTGGGTGTCGTCGGCATATAGGTGGTATTGGAAGCCATGGGACTTTATGAGTTGTCCTAGGCCAAATGTGTAGATAGAGAAAAGTAGGGGTCCTAGGACAGAGCCTTGAGGGACGCCAACAGAGAGATGGTGGGATGAAGAGGTTGTGTGAGAGTGGGAGACACTGAAAGTGCGATTTGAGAGGTATGAAGAGATCCAAGAGAGGGCAAGATCTCTGACACCAAGGGAAGAGAGGGTCTGTAATAGGAGGGAGTGGTCAACGGTATCGAAGGCTGAGGACAGGTCTAGGAGTAGGAGTATAGAGAAGTGCTTGTTCGCTTTGGCAGTAAGCAAGTCATTTGTGATTTTAGTCAGGGCAGTTTCGGTAGAGTGATGTGGACAAAGAGAGCGTTAGAGGAGAGGTGGGAGGAAAGTTCAGCATGGACATGCTGTTCCAGGAGTTTTGAGGCAAGTGGGAGTAGTGATATGGGGCGATAGCTGGTAGTAGAGGTTGGATCGAGGGAAGGTTTCTTTAGGATAGGTGTGACTGTTGCATGTTTAAAGGCAGAGGGGAAGGTTCCAGTCGTTAAAGATAGGTTGAAGAGGTGGGTTAAGGCTGGAGTAAGGATGGTGGTGAGGTTGGGAAGGAGGTGGGATGGCATGGGGTCAAGTGCGCAGGTGGTGAGGTGCGCTTTTGAGAGAAGACGTGCAAGCTCTCCTTCGGTGATGGTGGGGAGGAAGTTTATGGGAGAGGGGCAGTGGTCAGCTACATGAAGGGGTTGTGGTGGCTGAGCAGAGAAGACTTGCCTTATTAGGTCGATTTTTTCTTGGAAATAGGTGGCAAAGTCTTCTGCAGAAATGAGGGAGGTTGGAGGGGGCAGTGGTGGGCGAAGGAGGGAGTTGAAAGTGTTGAATAACTGTTTGGGGTTGTGTGTTAGAGAGGATATGAGGTTTCTGAAGTAATCGTGTTTAGCGGAGGTGAGGACTGAGCGAAATGTGTGAATTGCATTTTTGAATGTGGTGAAGTCTTCCTGGGAGTGCGTTTTCTTCCACCGCCGCTCTGCAGCCCTAGACCTTTGCCGAAGTTTTTTAGTGAGGCTGTTGTGCCAGGACTGTCTATTGATTCGTCTCACTCTGCCATGCACAAGGGGAGCGACTGAATCAATAGCTGATGTGAGGGTGGTGTTGTAGAAAGTGGTGGCGCTGTCTGTGTCGTGGAGGGACGATATGGAGGACAGTGGGAGGATAGAGTCGGCGAGGGTGTGCATGTTGAGGTGTGCAAGGTTTCTGCGGGGATGTGCTAGGTGCTGGACAGGGGGGGTAGGTGAGGAGGACAGGGCTGAAAAGGTCAGAAGATGGTGGTCAGATAGGGGGAGGGGGGAAGTTGTGAAGTCAGAAAGGGGACAGAGGCGGGTGAAGATAAGGTCTAGTGTGTGTCCATCTTTGTGGGTGGCAGAGGTGGACCACTGAGTTAAGCCAAACGACGAAGCAAGGGAGAGGAGTTTGGAAGCAGCTTGTTGGCGAGTGTCAGTGGGGATGTTGAAGTCACCCATGATGATGGTGGGAATGTCAGCAGAGAGAAAGTGTAGAAGCCAGGCAGAAAAGTGGTCGAGGAAGGCAGTGGTGGCGCCCGGGGGTCTGTATATGACAGCCACTTGGAGGTTGGAGGGAGAATAGATTCGGACAGAGTGCACTTCAAAGGAAGGCAGGTCGAGGGAGGGTAGAGGTGGGATTGGATTAAAGCTGCAGTTGTTAGAAAGAAGGAGGCCCACTCCTCCACCTTGTCTATTGCCAGGGCGAGGAGTGTGGGAGAAGTGCAGGCCACCGTAGCATAGTGCAGCTGGGGAGGCAGAGTTGGATGGTGTCAGCCATGTTTCGGTGATGCCCAGAAAGGATAGATTGCTGGAGGTAAAGAGATCATGAATGATGTGCAGTTTATTACACACTGAACGGGCATTCCAGAGCGCTCCTGAGAGAGGGGGCGGCGGAGTCGGTGAGAGGGGAATAGTTTTTATGTTGGATAGATTGCGGTAGTTACTATTATGTGGAGAGTGGTGGGTGGGTGATAAAGAGGGGTGTACCATCCATGGGGGGCCAGGATTGGGGGCTATGTCACCAGCAGTGAGAAGGAGTAGAGAAAGGGAGAGCAGGTGGGAGAAGGAGAGTGGACGGCATGGTCTGCGCGATATTAGGAGCGATCTGAGGTTCAGGAATAGGTCAGCAGATGAGGACAGATGAGAAGGCAGGAGGGACGGGGAGAAGAATATTTGCTTAGAGGGTGCTGGGGTGTGGGGATAGCGAAGGAGAGTGAGGAGGAGAGGGGCAAAGACTGTGAGGGCATAGGTGAACATGGTGGGAGTAGTGTGGTAAGTATATGATTTAACAAGTAAGTTGTGTCAGTGGGAAGCTTGGTTAGAAAGAGCTGAAGTTTACCTTCTGGTCATGTCTGGTTCATTTCTGGTATATTTCTGACACTTATGAGGCACTTATCCAGAGGCACGCACACAGACCACGGTCATAGACCTAGTGCAGTACTTATATACATGTCTCATTGACCCAGATGAACATCAGCTGACCAGCAGGGGTGAGGCACATGAAAGAATTACAAACAGGTAGGAAGCACTCAAAGAAGAGAAAAAAAAAAAAAAATACAGACAGGATTTAACTAATTATACAACATGAAAACAGCAGGTTAGCATACCAAAAGCAAAGGGACTTTAAATGTATATGCAGGTGAGGAGATTAAAGTCAAAGCAGGAAATTCAGATGCATAGAACAACTGGACGGTCATACCTGTGAATGAGACAGATGGATTGTCAGAATCAGAGATGAATGGGGACCATGGAGAGTTAGGCCATAGAATTACATTTCATTTCTGGTATATTTCTGACACTTATGAGGCACTTATCCAGAGGCACGCACACAGACCACGGTCATAGACCTAGTGCAGTACTTATATACATGTCTCATTGACCCAGATGAACATCAGCTGACCAGCAGGGGTGAGGCACATGAAAGAATTACAAACAGGTAGGAAGCACTCAAAGAAGAGAAAAAAAAAAAAAATACAGACAGGATTTAACTAATTATACAACATGAAAACAGCAGGTTAGCATACCAAAAGCAAAGGGACTTTAAATGTATATGCAGGTGAGGAGATTAAAGTCAAAGCAGGAAATTCAGATGCATAGAACAACTGGACGGTCATACCTGTGAATGAGACAGATGGATTGTCAGAATCAGAGATGAATGGGGACCATGGAGAGTTAGGCCATAGAATTACATTTCATTTCTGGTATATTTCTGACACTTATGAGGCACTTATCCAGAGGCACGCACACAGACCACGGTCATAGACCTAGTGCAGTACTTATATACATGTCTCATTGACCCAGATGAACATCAGCTGACCAGCAGGGGTGAGGCACATGAAAGAATTACAAACAGGTAGGAAGCACTCAAAGAAGAGAAAAAAAAAAAATACAGACAGGATTTAACTAATTATACAACATGAAAACAGCAGGTTAGCATACCAAAAGCAAAGGGACTTTAAATGTATATGCAGGTGAGGAGATTAAAGTCAAAGCAGGAAATTCAGATGCATAGAACAACTGGACGGTCATACCTGTGAATGAGACAGATGGATTGTCAGAATCAGAGATGAATGGGGACCATGGAGAGTTAGGCCATAGAATTACATTTCATTTCTGGTATATTTCTGACACTTATGAGGCACTTATCCAGAGGCACGCACACAGACCACGGTCATAGACCTAGTGCAGTACTTATATACATGTCTCATTGACCCAGATGAACATCAGCTGACCAGCAGGGGTGAGGCACATGAAAGAATTACAAACAGGTAGGAAGCACTCAAAGAAGAGAAAAAAAAAAAAATACAGACAGGATTTAACTAATTATACAACATGAAAACAGCAGGTTAGCATACCAAAAGCAAAGGGACTTTAAATGTATATGCAGGTGAGGAGATTAAAGTCAAAGCAGGAAATTCAGATGCATAGAACAACTGGACGGTCATACCTGTGAATGAGACAGATGGATTGTCAGAATCAGAGATGAATGGGGACCATGGAGAGTTAGGCCATAGAATTACATTTCATTTCTGGTATATTTCTGACACTTATGAGGCACTTATCCAGAGGCACGCACACAGACCACGGTCATAGACCTAGTGCAGTACTTATATACATGTCTCATTGACCCAGATGAACATCAGCTGACCAGCAGGGGTGAGGCACATGAAAGAATTACAAACAGGTAGGAAGCACTCAAAGAAGAGAAAAAAAAAAAAATACAGACAGGATTTAACTAATTATACAACATGAAAACAGCAGGTTAGCATACCAAAAGCAAAGGGACTTTAAATGTATATGCAGGTGAGGAGATTAAAGTCAAAGCAGGAAATTCAGATGCATAGAACAACTGGACGGTCATACCTGTGAATGAGACAGATGGATTGTCAGAATCAGAGATGAATGGGGACCATGGAGAGTTAGGCCATAGAATTACATTTCATTTCTGGTATATTTCTGACACTTATGAGGCACTTATCCAGAGGCACGCACACAGACCACGGTCATAGACCTAGTGCAGTACTTATATACATGTCTCATTGACCCAGATGAACATCAGCTGACCAGCAGGGGTGAGGCACATGAAAGAATTACAAACAGGTAGGAAGCACTCAAAGAAGAGAAAAAAAAAAAAATACAGACAGGATTTAACTAATTATACAACATGAAAACAGCAGGTTAGCATACCAAAAGCAAAGGGACTTTAAATGTATATGCAGGTGAGGAGATTAAAGTCAAAGCAGGAAATTCAGATGCATAGAACAACTGGACGGTCATACCTGTGAATGAGACAGATGGATTGTCAGAATCAGAGATGAATGGGGACCATGGAGAGTTAGGCCATAGAATTACATTTCATTTCTGGTATATTTCTGACACTTATGAGGCACTTATCCAGAGGCACGCACACAGACCACGGTCATAGACCTAGTGCAGTACTTATATACATGTCTCATTGACCCAGATGAACATCAGCTGACCAGCAGGGGTGAGGCACATGAAAGAATTACAAACAGGTAGGAAGCACTCAAAGAAGAGAAAAAAAAAAAAATACAGACAGGATTTAACTAATTATACAACATGAAAACAGCAGGTTAGCATACCAAAAGCAAAGGGACTTTAAATGTATATGCAGGTGAGGAGATTAAAGTCAAAGCAGGAAATTCAGATGCATAGAACAACTGGACGGTCATACCTGTGAATGAGACAGATGGATTGTCAGAATCAGAGATGAATGGGGACCATGGAGAGTTAGGCCATAGAATTACATTTCATTTCTGGTATATTTCTGACACTTATGAGGCACTTATCCAGAGGCACGCACACAGACCACGGTCATAGACCTAGTGCAGTACTTATATACATGTCTCATTGACCCAGATGAACATCAGCTGACCAGCAGGGGTGAGGCACATGAAAGAATTACAAACAGGTAGGAAGCACTCAAAGAAGAGAAAAAAAAAAAAATACAGACAGGATTTAACTAATTATACAACATGAAAACAGCAGGTTAGCATACCAAAAGCAAAGGGACTTTAAATGTATATGCAGGTGAGGAGATTAAAGTCAAAGCAGGAAATTCAGATGCATAGAACAACTGGACGGTCATACCTGTGAATGAGACAGATGGATTGTCAGAATCAGAGATGAATGGGGACCATGGAGAGTTAGGCCATAGAATTACATTTCATTTCTGGTATATTTCTGACACTTATGAGGCACTTATCCAGAGGCACGCACACAGACCACGGTCATAGACCTAGTGCAGTACTTATATACATGTCTCATTGACCCAGATGAACATCAGCTGACCAGCAGGGGTGAGGCACATGAAAGAATTACAAACAGGTAGGAAGCACTCAAAGAAGAGAAAAAAAAAAAAAATACAGACAGGATTTAACTAATTATACAACATGAAAACAGCAGGTTAGCATACCAAAAGCAAAGGGACTTTAAATGTATATGCAGGTGAGGAGATTAAAGTCAAAGCAGGAAATTCAGATGCATAGAACAACTGGACGGTCATACCTGTGAATGAGACAGATGGATTGTCAGAATCAGAGATGAATGGGGACCATGGAGAGTTAGGCCATAGAATTACATTTCATTTCTGGTATATTTCTGACACTTATGAGGCACTTATCCAGAGGCACGCACACAGACCACGGTCATAGACCTAGTGCAGTACTTATATACATGTCTCATTGACCCAGATGAACATCAGCTGACCAGCAGGGGTGAGGCACATGAAAGAATTACAAACAGGTAGGAAGCACTCAAAGAAGAGAAAAAAAAAAAAAATACAGACAGGATTTAACTAATTATACAACATGAAAACAGCAGGTTAGCATACCAAAAGCAAAGGGACTTTAAATGTATATGCAGGTGAGGAGATTAAAGTCAAAGCAGGAAATTCAGATGCATAGAACAACTGGACGGTCATACCTGTGAATGAGACAGATGGATTGTCAGAATCAGAGATGAATGGGGACCATGGAGAGTTAGGCCATAGAATTACATTTCATTTCTGGTATATTTCTGACACTTATGAGGCACTTATCCAGAGGCACGCACACAGACCACGGTCATAGACCTAGTGCAGTACTTATATACATGTCTCATTGACCCAGATGAACATCAGCTGACCAGCAGGGGTGAGGCACATGAAAGAATTACAAACAGGTAGGAAGCACTCAAAGAAGAGAGAAAAAAAAAAAAAAAAAATACAGACAGGATTTAACTAATTATACAACATGAAAACAGCAGGTTAGCATACCAAAAGCAAAGGGACTTTAAATGTATATGCAGGTGAGGAGATTAAAGTCAAAGCAGGAAATTCAGATGCATAGAACAACTGGACGGTCATACCTGTGAATGAGACAGATGGATTGTCAGAATCAGAGATGAATGGGGACCATGGAGAGTTAGGCCATAGAATTACATTTCATTTCTGGTATATTTCTGACACTTATGAGGCACTTATCCAGAGGCACGCACACAGACCACGGTCATAGACCTAGTGCAGTACTTATATACATGTCTCATTGACCCAGATGAACATCAGCTGACCAGCAGGGGTGAGGCACATGAAAGAATTACAAACAGGTAGGAAGCACTCAAAGAAGAGAAAAAAAAAAAAAATACAGACAGGATTTAACTAATTATACAACATGAAAACAGCAGGTTAGCATACCAAAAGCAAAGGGACTTTAAATGTATATGCAGGTGAGGAGATTAAAGTCAAAGCAGGAAATTCAGATGCATAGAACAACTGGACGGTCATACCTGTGAATGAGACAGATGGATTGTCAGAATCAGAGATGAATGGGGACCATGGAGAGTTAGGCCATAGAATTACATTTCATTTCTGGTATATTTCTGACACTTATGAGGCACTTATCCAGAGGCACGCACACAGACCACGGTCATAGACCTAGTGCAGTACTTATATACATGTCTCATTGACCCAGATGAACATCAGCTGACCAGCAGGGGTGAGGCACATGAAAGAATTACAAACAGGTAGGAAGCACTCAAAGAAGAGAAAAAAAAAAAAAAAATACAGACAGGATTTAACTAATTATACAACATGAAAACAGCAGGTTAGCATACCAAAAGCAAAGGGACTTTAAATGTATATGCAGGTGAGGAGATTAAAGTCAAAGCAGGAAATTCAGATGCATAGAACAACTGGACGGTCATACCTGTGAATGAGACAGATGGATTGTCAGAATCAGAGATGAATGGGGACCATGGAGAGTTAGGCCATAGAATTACATTTCATTTCTGGTATATTTCTGACACTTATGAGGCACTTATCCAGAGGCACGCACACAGACCACGGTCATAGACCTAGTGCAGTACTTATATACATGTCTCATTGACCCAGATGAACATCAGCTGACCAGCAGGGGTGAGGCACATGAAAGAATTACAAACAGGTAGGAAGCACTCAAAGAAGAGAAAAAAAAAAAAAAAATACAGACAGGATTTAACTAATTATACAACATGAAAACAGCAGGTTAGCATACCAAAAGCAAAGGGACTTTAAATGTATATGCAGGTGAGGAGATTAAAGTCAAAGCAGGAAATTCAGATGCATAGAACAACTGGACGGTCATACCTGTGAATGAGACAGATGGATTGTCAGAATCAGAGATGAATGGGGACCATGGAGAGTTAGGCCATAGAATTACATTTCATTTCTGGTATATTTCTGACACTTATGAGGCACTTATCCAGAGGCACGCACACAGACCACGGTCATAGACCTAGTGCAGTACTTATATACATGTCTCATTGACCCAGATGAACATCAGCTGACCAGCAGGGGTGAGGCACATGAAAGAATTACAAACAGGTAGGAAGCACTCAAAGAAGAGAAAAAAAAAAAAAATACAGACAGGATTTAACTAATTATACAACATGAAAACAGCAGGTTAGCATACCAAAAGCAAAGGGACTTTAAATGTATATGCAGGTGAGGAGATTAAAGTCAAAGCAGGAAATTCAGATGCATAGAACAACTGGACGGTCATACCTGTGAATGAGACAGATGGATTGTCAGAATCAGAGATGAATGGGGACCATGGAGAGTTAGGCCATAGAATTACATTTCATTTCTGGTATATTTCTGACACTTATGAGGCACTTATCCAGAGGCACGCACACAGACCACGGTCATAGACCTAGTGCAGTACTTATATACATGTCTCATTGACCCAGATGAACATCAGCTGACCAGCAGGGGTGAGGCACATGAAAGAATTACAAACAGGTAGGAAGCACTCAAAGAAGAGAAAAAAAAAAAAATACAGACAGGATTTAACTAATTATACAACATGAAAACAGCAGGTTAGCATACCAAAAGCAAAGGGACTTTAAATGTATATGCAGGTGAGGAGATTAAAGTCAAAGCAGGAAATTCAGATGCATAGAACAACTGGACGGTCATACCTGTGAATGAGACAGATGGATTGTCAGAATCAGAGATGAATGGCGACCATGGAGAGTTAGGCCATAGAATTACATTTCATTTCTGGTATATTTCTGACACTTATGAGGCACTTATCCAGAGGCACGCACACAGACCACGGTCATAGACCTAGTGCAGTACTTATATACATGTCTCATTGACCCAGATGAACATCAGCTGACCAGCAGGGGTGAGGCACATGAAAGAATTACAAACAGGTAGGAAGCACTCAAAGAAGAGAAAAAAAAAAAAAATACAGACAGGATTTAACTAATTATACAACATGAAAACAGCAGGTTAGCATACCAAAAGCAAAGGGACTTTAAATGTATATGCAGGTGAGGAGATTAAAGTCAAAGCAGGAAATTCAGATGCATAGAACAACTGGACGGTCATACCTGTGAATGAGACAGATGGATTGTCAGAATCAGAGATGAATGGGGACCATGGAGAGTTAGGCCATAGAATTACATTTCATTTCTGGTATATTTCTGACACTTATGAGGCACTTATCCAGAGGCACGCACACAGACCACGGTCATAGACCTAGTGCAGTACTTATATACATGTCTCATTGACCCAGATGAACATCAGCTGACCAGCAGGGGTGAGGCACATGAAAGAATTACAAACAGGTAGGAAGCACTCAAAGAAGAGAAAAAAAAAAAAATACAGACAGGATTTAACTAATTATACAACATGAAAACAGCAGGTTAGCATACCAAAAGCAAAGGGACTTTAAATGTATATGCAGGTGAGGAGATTAAAGTCAAAGCAGGAAATTCAGATGCATAGAACAACTGGACGGTCATACCTGTGAATGAGACAGATGGATTGTCAGAATCAGAGATGAATGGGGACCATGGAGAGTTAGGCCATAGAATTACATTTCATTTCTGGTATATTTCTGACACTTATGAGGCACTTATCCAGAGGCACGCACACAGACCACGGTCATAGACCTAGTGCAGTACTTATATACATGTCTCATTGACCCAGATGAACATCAGCTGACCAGCAGGGGTGAGGCACATGAAAGAATTACAAACAGGTAGGAAGCACTCAAAGAAAAAAAAAAAAAAAAAATACAGACAGGATTTAACTAATTATACAACATGAAAACAGCAGGTTAGCATACCAAAAGCAAAGGGACTTTAAATGTATATGCAGGTGAGGAGATTAAAGTCAAAGCAGGAAATTCAGATGCATAGAACAACTGTACGGTCATACCTGTGAATGAGACAGATGGATTGTCAGAATCAGAGATGAATGGGGACCATGGAGAGTTAGGCCATAGAATTACATTTCATTTCTGGTATATTTCTGACACTTATGAGGCACTTATCCAGAGGCACGCACACAGACCACGGTCATAGACCTAGTGCAGTACTTATATACATGTCTCATTGACCCAGATGAACATCAGCTGACCAGCAGGGGTGAGGCACATGAAAGAATTACAAACAGGTAGGAAGCACTCAAAGAAGAGAAAAAAAAAATACAGACAGGATTTAACTAATTATACAACATGAAAACAGCAGGTTAGCATACCAAAAGCAAAGGGACTTTAAATGTATATGCAGGTGAGGAGATTAAAGTCAAAGCAGGAAATTCAGATGCATAGAACAACTGGACGGTCATACCTGTGAATGAGACAGATGGATTGTCAGAATCAGAGATGAATGGGGACCATGGAGAGTTAGGCCATAGAATTACATTTCATTTCTGGTATATTTCTGACACTTATGAGGCACTTATCCAGAGGCACGCACACAGACCACGGTCATAGACCTAGTGCAGTACTTATATACATGTCTCATTGACCCAGATGAACATCAGCTGACCAGCAGGGGTGAGGCACATGAAAGAATTACAAACAGGTAGGAAGCACTCAAAGAAGAGAAAAAAAAAAAAATACAGACAGGATTTAACTAATTATACAACATGAAAACAGCAGGTTAGCATACCAAAAGCAAAGGGACTTTAAATGTATATGCAGGTGAGGAGATTAAAGTCAAAGCAGGAAATTCAGATGCATAGAACAACTGGACGGTCATACCTGTGAATGAGACAGATGGATTGTCAGAATCAGAGATGAATGGGGACCATGGAGAGTTAGGCCATAGAATTACATTTCATTTCTGGTATATTTCTGACACTTATGAGGCACTTATCCAGAGGCACGCACACAGACCACGGTCATAGACCTAGTGCAGTACTTATATACATGTCTCATTGACCCAGATGAACATCAGCTGACCAGCAGGGGTGAGGCACATGAAAGAATTACAAACAGGTAGGAAGCACTCAAAGAAGAGAAAAAAAAAAAAAATACAGACAGGATTTAACTAATTATACAACATGAAAACAGCAGGTTAGCATACCAAAAGCAAAGGGACTTTAAATGTATATGCAGGTGAGGAGATTAAAGTCAAAGCAGGAAATTCAGATGCATAGAACAACTGGACGGTCATACCTGTGAATGAGACAGATGGATTGTCAGAATCAGAGATGAATGGGGACCATGGAGAGTTAGGCCATAGAATTACATTTCATTTCTGGTATATTTCTGACACTTATGAGGCACTTATCCAGAGGCACGCACACAGACCACGGTCATAGACCTAGTGCAGTACTTATATACATGTCTCATTGACCCAGATGAACATCAGCTGACCAGCAGGGGTGAGGCACATGAAAGAATTACAAACAGGTAGGAAGCACTCAAAGAAGAGAAAAAAAAAAAAAAAAATACAGACAGGATTTAACTAATTATACAACATGAAAACAGCAGGTTAGCATACCAAAAGCAAAGGGACTTTAAATGTATATGCAGGTGAGGAGATTAAAGTCAAAGCAGGAAATTCAGATGCATAGAACAACTGGACGGTCATACCTGTGAATGAGACAGATGGATTGTCAGAATCAGAGATGAATGGGGACCATGGAGAGTTAGGCCATAGAATTACATTTCATTTCTGGTATATTTCTGACACTTATGAGGCACTTATCCAGAGGCACGCACACAGACCACGGTCATAGACCTAGTGCAGTACTTATATACATGTCTCATTGACCCAGATGAACATCAGCTGACCAGCAGGGGTGAGGCACATGAAAGAATTACAAACAGGTAGGAAGCACTCAAGGAAGAGAAAAAAAAAAAAATACAGACAGGATTTAACTAATTATACAACATGAAAACAGCAGGTTAGCATACCAAAAGCAAAGGGACTTTAAATGTATATGCAGGTGAGGAGATTAAAGTCAAAGCAGGAAATTCAGATGCATAGAACAACTGGACGGTCATACCTGTGAATGAGACAGATGGATTGTCAGAATCAGAGATGAATGGGGACCATGGAGAGTTAGGCCATAGAATTACATTTCATTTCTGGTATATTTCTGACACTTATGAGGCACTTATCCAGAGGCACGCACACAGACCACGGTCATAGACCTAGTGCAGTACTTATATACATGTCTCATTGACCCAGATGAACATCAGCTGACCAGCAGGGGTGAGGCACATGAAAGAATTACAAACAGGTAGGAAGCACTCAAAGAAGAGAAAAAAAAAAAAAAAAAATACAGACAGGATTTAACTAATTATACAACATGAAAACAGCAGGTTAGCATACCAAAAGCAAAGGGACTTTAAATGTATATGCAGGTGAGGAGATTAAAGTCAAAGCAGGAAATTCAGATGCATAGAACAACTGGACGGTCATACCTGTGAATGAGACAGATGGATTGTCAGAATCAGAGATGAATGGGGACCATGGAGAGTTAGGCCATAGAATTACATTTCATTTCTGGTATATTTCTGACACTTATGAGGCACTTATCCAGAGGCACGCACACAGACCACGGTCATAGACCTAGTGCAGTACTTATATACATGTCTCATTGACCCAGATGAACATCAGCTGACCAGCAGGGGTGAGGCACATGAAAGAATTACAAACAGGTAGGAAGCACTCAAAGAAGAGAAAAAAAAAAAAAATACAGACAGGATTTAACTAATTATACAACATGAAAACAGCAGGTTAGCATACCAAAAGCAAAGGGACTTTAAATGTATATGCAGGTGAGGAGATTAAAGTCAAAGCAGGAAATTCAGATGCATAGAACAACTGGACGGTCATACCTGTGAATGAGACAGATGGATTGTCAGAATCAGAGATGAATGGGGACCATGGAGAGTTAGGCCATAGAATTACATTTCATTTCTGGTATATTTCTGACACTTATGAGGCACTTATCCAGAGGCACGCACACAGACCACGGTCATAGACCTAGTGCAGTACTTATATACATGTCTCATTGACCCAGATGAACATCAGCTGACCAGCAGGGGTGAGGCACATGAAAGAATTACAAACAGGTAGGAAGCACTCAAAGAAGAGAAAAAAAAAAAAAATACAGACAGGATTTAACTAATTATACAACATGAAAACAGCAGGTTAGCATACCAAAAGCAAAGGGACTTTAAATGTATATGCAGGTGAGGAGATTAAAGTCAAAGCAGGAAATTCAGATGCATAGAACAACTGGACGGTCATACCTGTGAATGAGACAGATGGATTGTCAGAATCAGAGATGAATGGGGACCATGGAGAGTTAGGCCATAGAATTACATTTCATTTCTGGTATATTTCTGACACTTATGAGGCACTTATCCAGAGGCACGCACACAGACCACGGTCATAGACCTAGTGCAGTACTTATATACATGTCTCATTGACCCAGATGAACATCAGCTGACCAGCAGGGGTGAGGCACATGAAAGAATTACAAACAGGTAGGAAGCACTCAAGGAAGAGAAAAAAAAAAAAAATACAGACAGGATTTAACTAATTATACAACATGAAAACAGCAGGTTAGCATACCAAAAGCAAAGGGACTTTAAATGTATATGCAGGTGAGGAGATTAAAGTCAAAGCAGGAAATTCAGATGCATAGAACAACTGGACGGTCATACCTGTGAATGAGACAGATGGATTGTCAGAATCAGAGATGAATGGGGACCATGGAGAGTTAGGCCATAGAATTACATTTCATTTCTGGTATATTTCTGACACTTATGAGGCACTTATCCAGAGGCACGCACACAGACCACGGTCATAGACCTAGTGCAGTACTTATATACATGTCTCATTGACCCAGATGAACATCAGCTGACCAGCAGGGGTGAGGCACATGAAAGAATTACAAACAGGTAGGAAGCACTCAAGGAAGAGAAAAAAAAAAAATACAGACAGGATTTAACTAATTATACAACATGAAATAAGAATTATTCTTACCGATAATTCGCTTTCTAGGACCTTCCACGACAGCATAGGAGGTTGTCTCTCCACGCCCTAATTGGGACAGGAAGTTCAAGAGGTTTAAAAGGACCCTCCCACCTCCCACAGCCAGTGTCTTACAAAGAATCCATAGCATATGAGAAGTACTACACATTCAGGAATACATGAATACATAGGGGAGGGAATTACCTGCTGTCGTGGAAGGTCCTAGAAAGCGAATTATCGGTAAGAATAATTCTTATTTCTCTAGTCCCTTCCACGACAGCATAGGAGGAATACCAAAGAATTGATACCTAGGGGGGGACCACAGCCTGCAGGACTTTCCTGCCAAAGGCCAAATCCCTGTTGGAATCCAGATCCAGACGATAATGCTTCGTGAAGGTATGGAGCGAAGACCACGTAGCCGCCTTGCAGATCTGCTCAGGGGAGGCCCCTGCCCGTTCGGCCCAGGAGGCAGAGGTAGCCCTGGTGGAGTGCGCCGTGAATCCAGTAGGCGGAGAGAGATGCTGAGCGAGGTATGCATCTCTAATTGCTCGCACAATCCAGTTGGCGACTGTACTCATAGCCACCTTCTTGCCCTTATTGCGGCCAAAGGGCTGGATGAACAGGTTAGAATCAAGGCGCCAAGAAGCAGTAACCTCTAGGTAGTGCAACACTATCCGACGGACATCCAAAGAATGAAACACTTCCTCACCCGGAGTCCGAGGATTCTGACAGAATGAAGGCAGGACGATGGACTGCGAACGGTGAAAATCCGAAACCACCTTGGGAAGGAAGGAAGGGTCCAGCTGAAAAACAATGCTGTCATCTCTGATGGTCAGATAAGGTTCCCTAACAGACAAAGCCTGAAGCTCGCCGACTCTGCGAGCAGATGTAATAGCCACAAGAAAAGCAGTCTTGTGAGAAAGGGAACGAATGTTACAAGAGCACAGAGGTTCAAACGGAGATTGAGATAGTCCTGTAAGGACCACATTGAGATCCCAGCGAGGCGTCAGGACCCTCCGACGTGGACAGAGTCTACTAGCGGACACAAAGAACCGACGGATCCAACGATGATCTGCCAGAGCCGTGTCAAAGACTGCACTGAGTGCTGACACCTGAACTTTCAGGGAGCTGGGCCTAAGACCTAAGTCTAAACCACTTTGGACAAAGTCCAGAATCTGCGCAATATTAGGCCGAAAAGGGTCAGGAGGCCGAGAACCACACCAGGAGGAAAATCTCTTCCAGATTTTGTTGTATATACTATTAGTCACAGATTTACGGTTCTTCTGCAGCGTAGCCACAACTTTGTCAGAAAGCCCTTGAGCCTTCAGTGCCCGGGCCTCAGAAGCCAGGCAGCCAAGTTGAGTTTCTGAGGAGCCGGATGGAAAATCGGACCCTGTGACAGTAAGCTGGGGTCCGAACCTAAGAGGACTGGGCCGTCGATTCCTAGCGTCATGACCAGGCTGTACCAACTCCTCCGGGGCCACAGAGGGGCTACCAGTATAGTTGGGACCCCCTTGTCTCTGATCTTCCTCAGGGCCCGTGCGAGAAGAGGAAGAGGGGGGAACGCGTAAGCGAGGCGAAAGGACCAACTGTGGCAGAAAGCGTCTACCCCTAAAGCCTCGTCCCTTGGGTTCAGGGAGAAATATGTTGCGACCTTGCGATTCTCTGCTGAGGCAAAGAGGTCCACCTCTGGTGCACCCCACCTTGCCACTAGAGAGCAGAACACTGCCTGATCCAGGCTCCATTCCCCTGGATGAACATCCCGACGACTCAGGAAATCCGCCTGAAGATTGAGGGAGCCCTTCAGATGGACCGCAGAAAGGGAGAGCAGAGATTGTTCTGCCCATTGAAAGATTCGGGAGGATACCGACTTCAGGGCGCCTGAGCGTGTACTGCCCTGATGGCGGAGATGTGCCACTGTTGTGACATTGTCTGAATATACCAGGACGTGAGAGTCCCGGACGAGGTCCTGAGCCGCAAGGAGGGCTTCCCTGACTGCCCTGAGCTCCCGGTAGTTGGAGGATTGGGAGCTGACATAAGGACTCCAGACCCCTTGAAATGGGGAATTTGCCACCATTGCCCCCCATCCACGTAGGCTGGCATCTGTGGTCAGTGTAACCAGGGGTTTCTGAGTCCAGGCAACCCCCACCTGCAGGTTGGCGGGACTCAGCCACCAGAGAAGGGATGAGGAGACGGACTCCGAGAGGCGAAACCTTCTGTTTAGGGATGACGGGAGTCTGTCCCAGTGTGCCAGGATATGATCCTGGAGACACCGAGAATGGGCCTGAGCCCACCTGACCGAGGGGATGCAGGATGTCATGGAACCCAGGGCTGACATAGCCGCTCGAAGCGTTGGGCGAGCCTGCCTGCGGAGCTTCGAGATTTTGGATAACAGAGCTATCCTGTGGCCCTCTGGGAGAAAAGATGCCTGTCTGTCGGAGTCCAGCAGCACTCCGAGAAACTGCCGTGTGGAGGAGGGGGTTAACTGTGATTTTTTGAGATTGGGAATCCATCCCAGAGACCGAAGGATTCCCAAAGACCTCTCCACATGGCTCCGGAGGGTTGGAGCAGACGGAGCCATGAGAAGAAAGTCGTCCAGATACGGAACTAGACAGATACCCTGCAATCTTATGAAGGCGACCACCTCTGCCATGATCTTGGAAAAGATCCTTGGAGCTGAGGAGATCCCGAAGGGAAGTACATTGAATTGGAAATGAAGTACTTCTTCCCCGTGAAGCACCGCAAACCTGAGGTATTGTCTGTGTCCCGGATGGACGGGTACATGGAAGTAGGCATCTTTCAGATCGATAGAGGCCATCTGGTGGTGTAGACCTATCAGGGGAATAGCTGATCTCACCGACTCCATCTTGAACCGCCGGTACCTGACCTGACGATTTAGACTTTTTAAATTGATAATTATACGGACGTCGCCGGATGGCTTCTTGACCAGGAAGAGACGGGAGTAGTGTCCTATCCCTTCTTCCCGACTCGGGACTGGGGAAACGACCCCCGAGTGCACTAACTCTAAAATCTTTGTGTACAACAGAGTCTGTGAACCCGGCGATGCCAGCGCAGTGACTCGGAGACCCGGAAGAGGGGGGGAAAGGAATTCTATGAGAAGACCGTCCGAGATGATCTTCAGAACCCATTGGCAAGAGGTTATGGACTGCCACTGGGTAAGAAACGCTGAGAGTCTTCCCCCCACCCGGGCCGAGTCACTGCTTGTCCTGCTGAGGACGTTGCTGATGTGGAGGGATGAGGATGTTTCTCCCTCTACCTTTGGGATAGCTCCACCTGCCTGCCTTCCCTTTCCCTCTGGGCTGGGAGGCCTGAGGCATCGAGGGACGAAAGGACCGCTTCCTGGTAGGTCTAGGATCGGGCAAGGCCTTACGATCAGTCGCCTTGTCCAGGATATCATCCAGGGCAGGTCCAAACACCAAATCCCCTTTAAAAGGAAGGGAACAAAGCCTCATTTTAGAGGTGGAGTCTCCACTCCAGGCCTTAAGCCAGAGGGCACGTCGGGCAGAGTTAGAAAGCACCGAGGTCCTGGCTGCCAGGCGGACAGATTCCACCGAGGTATCTGCCAGAAAACAGGTAGCCTTCCTAAGCAAGGGAAGGGATTCCAGTAATTCCTCCCTAGGGGTCCCTTGGGAAATATGAGCCTCCAACTGGTCCAACCACCTAATTAGGGACCTGGATACGCAGGTGGAGGCAATGTTGGCTTGAATAGAGGAAGACGATGCCTCCCAGGACCACTTCATCAGGCCCTCTACCTTCCTATCCATTTGATCCTTCAGTTGGGAAGTATCCTCAAAGGGAAGAGCCGTTTGCTTAGCTACCCTAGCCACCTGAACGTCTACTCTTGGGATCTCCCAATGTAGTCCCGAAGGTTCCAGAGGAAACCGGCGTCTAAGGTCACTCCGTACCCGCCTCTCAGGACATTCCCATTCCTGAGAAACAATATCCAATATATTGGCATGAACTGGGAATCCCAACTGTTTGACTGACTTCAGGCCAGCAAACATTTCGTCCTGGATTGAAGGAAGAGACTGCACTTCCTCTAAACCCATAGTGCTCCGAACTGCCTCAATAAGATCCCCCAACTCTTCTGAGTGAAAAAGAAAGGACTGGTCAGACCCCCCAGATGGAAATCCTTCATCAGGACCCTCAGAGGTGGAATCAGCGTCCTCCTGATCAGAAGGGGTCGACTGGAGTCTCCTCTTTTTTGGAGGAGAGGGTCCAGTAGCAGGGCCAGGAGCAGGGCCAGGAGCAGGGCCAGGAACAGGGCCAGGCACAGGGCCAGGAACAGGGCCAGGCACAGGGAGAGAAGCCAGTGAGGCCCTAATCTCCTGTTTCATCATGGACCGCAACTCATCTATCAGAGATGGTTGTTCGGCCCTAATAACCTGGTCCGTACATTGCTGGCAAAGCTTTTTATCCCATACTGCAGGGAGCTTCTTTATACAGATGGGACATTTTTTAATTTTGTCCACTCTGTCAGGTCTATCAGGCTTATCGGACTTGTCAGTTTTTTCTGACTTCTCAGGCTTCTCTGATTTCTCATTTCTGTCAGTTTTCTTGGTGGCCTTGTCCTCCTAGAAAACACAGAGCAGAGAGCCATAATCACTGATGAGACCTATGTCCGAGGGACCAGTCCCCTCCATACTCACAGTAGCAGGGGGCACACTGGGTTCTGCAGAGGCAGCTGCAGCGGAAGACATGACAGGGAGCACGGTCTTACCATGATCTGATGTCTTCGTGGCAGCCCTTATGGACAAGGGCCTGCCTCCCCAGTGACGGTGCACGTTTCCCCGCCTCCCGCATCCGGTCCTGGGCAGGTCGAGTCGCAGTCGGCGTGCCTCCACGCTGCCTCCGCAAACCGGAAGCGCTCGACCGGAAGTCCGCAAGACCAGAAGTCCCGCCTCCGGGAGCACTTCCGGATCGCTCCGGCAGCGTGCATGCGGGAGGCGGCCGGCGGCTCAGGGAGGACGCCGGCCGGGGAGCTCAACAGCCTGCATCACCCCTCAGGAGGATCCGGAAGGCTGGAGCAGCGGTCCCCCACAGCGTGAGGGAACAGCAAGGGAGGAGCGGTGAAGGCCCGACCGATGCCGTCCGGCTGAAGGTAATAGGGGGAAAAAAAAAAATATATACTGCAGTTCGCCGGCCACCACAGCATAGGAGAAAAAACAAAACCTCTCCATGCCCCATGGGGACAGGAAAGACACTGGCTGTGGGAGGTGGGAGGGTCCTTTTAAACCTCTTGAACTTCCTGTCCCAATTAGGGCGTGGAGAGACAACCTCCTATGCTGTCGTGGAAGGGACTAGAGAAAACAGCAGGTTAGCATACCAAAAGCAAAGGGACTTTAAATGTATATGCAGGTGAGGAGATTAAAGTCAAAGCAGGAAATTCAGATGCATAGAACAACTGGACGGTCATACCTGTGAATGAGACAGATGGATTGTCAGAATCAGAGATGAATGGGGACCATGGAGAGTTAGGCCATAGAATTACATTTCATTTCTGGTATATTTCTGACACTTATGAGGCACTTATCCAGAGGCACGCACACAGACCACGGTCATAGACCTAGTGCAGTACTTATATACATGTCTCATTGACCCAGATGAACATCAGCTGACCAGCAGGGGTGAGGCACATGAAAGAATTACAAACAGGTAGGAAGCACTCAAGGAAGAGAAAAAAAAAAAAAATACAGACAGGATTTAACTAATTATACAACATGAAAACAGCAGGTTAGCATACCAAAAGCAAAGGGACTTTAAATGTATATGCAGGTGAGGAGATTAAAGTCAAAGCAGGAAATTCAGATGCATAGAACAACTGGACGGTCATACCTGTGAATGAGACAGATGGATTGTCAGAATCAGAGATGAATGGGGACCATGGAGAGTTAGGCCATAGAATTACATTTCATTTCTGGTATATTTCTGACACTTATGAGGCACTTATCCAGAGGCACGCACACAGACCACGGTCATAGACCTAGTGCAGTACTTATATACATGTCTCATTGACCCAGATGAACATCAGCTGACCAGCAGGGGTGAGGCACATGAAAGAATTACAAACAGGTAGGAAGCACTCAAAGAAGAGAAAAAAAAAAAAAAAAAAAACAGACAGGATTTAACTAATTATACAACATGAAAACAGCAGGTTAGCATACCAAAAGCAAAGGGACTTTAAATGTATATGCAGGTGAGGAGATTAAAGTCAAAGCAGGAAATTCAGATGCATAGAACAACTGGACGGTCATACCTGTGAATGAGACAGATGGATTGTCAGAATCAGAGATGAATGGGGACCATGGAGAGTTAGGCCATAGAATTACATTTCATTTCTGGTATATTTCTGACACTTATGAGGCACTTATCCAGAGGCACGCACACAGACCACGGTCATAGACCTAGTGCAGTACTTATATACATGTCTCATTGACCCAGATGAACATCAGCTGACCAGCAGGGGTGAGGCACATGAAAGAATTACAAACAGGTAGGAAGCACTCAAAGAAGAGAAAAAAAAAAAAAATACAGACAGGATTTAACTAATTATACAACATGAAAACAGCAGGTTAGCATACCAAAAGCAAAGGGACTTTAAATGTATATGCAGGTGAGGAGATTAAAGTCAAAGCAGGAAATTCAGATGCATAGAACAACTGGACGGTCATACCTGTGAATGAGACAGATGGATTGTCAGAATCAGAGATGAATGGGGACCATGGAGAGTTAGGCCATAGAATTACATTTCATTTCTGGTATATTTCTGACACTTATGAGGCACTTATCCAGAGGCACGCACACAGACCACGGTCATAGACCTAGTGCAGTACTTATATACATGTCTCATTGACCCAGATGAACATCAGCTGACCAGCAGGGGTGAGGCACATGAAAGAATTACAAACAGGTAGGAAGCACTCAAAGAAGAGAAAAAAAAAAAAAATACAGACAGGATTTAACTAATTATACAACATGAAAACAGCAGGTTAGCATACCAAAAGCAAAGGGACTTTAAATGTATATGCAGGTGAGGAGATTAAAGTCAAAGCAGGAAATTCAGATGCATAGAACAACTGGACGGTCATACCTGTGAATGAGACAGATGGATTGTCAGAATCAGAGATGAATGGGGACCATGGAGAGTTAGGCCATAGAATTACATTTCATTTCTGGTATATTTCTGACACTTATGAAGCACTTATCCAGAGGCACGCACACAGACCACGGTCATAGACCTAGTGCAGTACTTATATACATGTCTCATTGACCCAGATGAACATCAGCTGACCAGCAGGGGTGAGGCACATGAAAGAATTACAAACAGGTAGGAAGCACTCAAAGAAGAGAAAAAAAAAAAAAAAAATACAGACAGGATTTAACTAATTATACAACATGAAAACAGCAGGTTAGCATACCAAAAGCAAAGGGACTTTAAATGTATATGCAGGTGAGGAGATTAAAGTCAAAGCAGGAAATTCAGATGCATAGAACAACTGGACGGTCATACCTGTGAATGAGACAGATGGATTGTCAGAATCAGAGATGAATGGGGACCATGGAGAGTTAGGCCATAGAATTACATTTCATTTCTGGTATATTTCTGACACTTATGAGGCACTTATCCAGAGGCACGCACACAGACCACGGTCATAGACCTAGTGCAGTACTTATATACATGTCTCATTGACCCAGATGAACATCAGCTGACCAGCAGGGGTGAGGCACATGAAAGAATTACAAACAGGTAGGAAGCACTCAAAGAAGAGAAAAAAAAAAAAAAAATACAGACAGGATTTAACTAATTATACAACATGAAAACAGCAGGTTAGCATACCAAAAGCAAAGGGACTTTAAATGTATATGCAGGTGAGGAGATTAAAGTCAAAGCAGGAAATTCAGATGCATAGAACAACTGGACGGTTCTGCCACCACTGTGCCTCCACATGGTAATAATGCCACCACTGTGCCTCCCACATAATAATGCCACCACTGTGCTTCCCACATAATAATGCCACCACTGTGCCTCCACATAATAATACCACCACTGTGCCTCCACATACTGCCACCACTGTGCCTCCACATAATAATGCCACCATTGTGCCCTCACATAATAATGCCACTACTGTGCCCCCCACATATTAATGCCACCACTGTGCCCCCTACATATTAATGCCACCACTGTGCCCCCCACATATTAATGCCACCACTGTGCCCCCCACATATTAATGCCACCACTGTGCCCCCCACATATTAATGCCACCACTGTTCCCCCCACATAATAATGCCACCACTGTGCCTCCACATAGTAATGCCACCACTGTGTCCTTTACATGGTAAAATGCCTCATTTGTGCCCTCTAAATGGTAACATTTCCCCCTAGACAATATTAATGACCTGTGTAAGTGCCCTAGAAAAGTGCCCACATATTGTTCCTAGAAAGTAATAGAGCCCCCAGTGTGTCTTTCACGGTCACAATACCCTGAGTGCCCCTATAAGAATAATGGTTCCTAAGTGTCCACTTAACATTTAATAATGTCCCTCCCATGTACAGTTCCCCTATACACAGTATGAAGCCCTTATACCTCCCCTATACACAGTATGATGTTCCCATGGCTCCCCTATATACAGTATGATACCTCTACACCTCCCCTATACACAGTATGATGGGCCTACAGCTCCTTACAGACACCTGTGTACAGCCGTATACACATACAGACACCTGCGTACAGCCGTATACACATACACACACCTGCGTACAGCCGTCTACACATGCACACACCTGCGTATAGCCGTATACACATACAGACACCTGCGTACAGCCGTATACACATACAAACACCTGCGTACAGCCGTATACACATACACACACCTGCGTACAGCCGTATACACATACAGGCACCTGCATACAGCCGTATACACATACAGGCACCTGTGTACAGCCGTATACACATACAGGCACCTGCGTACAGCCGTATACACATACAGACACCTGCGTACAGCCGTATACACATACACACCCCTGCATACAGCCGTATACACATACAAACACCTGCGTACAGCCGTATACACGTACACACACCTGCGTACAGCCGTATACACATACAGACACCTGCGTACAGCCGTATACACATACACACACCTGCGTACAGCCGTATACACATACACACCTCTGCGTACAGACGTATACACATACAGACACCTGCGTACAGCCGTATACACATACAGACACCTGTGTACAGCCATATACACATACACTCCCCTGCGTACAGCCGTATACACAGACACCTGCGTACAGCCGTATACACATACAGACACCTATACAGACACATATACAGATTATAGTCACATAGAAGCGTATACATATTTGAAAACATTCACATACAAATAATCATACACATAGACAGACACAATCCTATACACACACACACACACACACACATACTGGAGGTGCTTTTTACTTTTGATGATTGGGGGACACTTCTCTTTTCTTCTCTCTCGTACAGCCACAGACTTGATTGATGGTAAATCCCTGTAGCCTAAAGGACCTGTGGTGACATCACGCCCATGTGATCAGAAGGGGCAGGGCCTGGAGTTCTTTATAATAGAAGCGGGGACTGAGGTAAGACCTCCAGATGGGGGGGTGCAGGGGGACGCAGGGGGAGAGGGGGATGGGAAGCCTGCATGATTATAGTGGACGGGAGGAAACATGGCCACGCCCACTAACAAAGCCAGTCACGCCCACTACCCAGGCAGCTTCTAACCACTTGTCTTATGCTCCTCGGCTGGATGGAGGCAGCGTGCGCTGCATAACATCATTATAACACACGTGGCCGCGCACTGTGCATGCGAGCGGACGGGTCTCCTGTACTATGCGGCTGGTCAGTACTGTCTGCGCCTGTTAGTGTGGCCGGCCACATCACAGTACAAGAGACACGGCCACGCGCAATTCACTGTGCACGGCCATGTGTGTTATAATGACATTATGCAGCAGGCGGCCCGCGGCCGGCCCTCTACAATAGCTGAGAGAGTAGCCTGGGGGGCAATCCCCCCCCCCCGCCGCTGCCCGGCGCTGAGCGATGACGTCACCACGCTGGGACTCTGTGTCCTGCGTGTGTGCTGTCATCAGCAGCAGTGTTGGGAGATCATGTCTCCTCTGCACTGCCGCAGAGGTTAACTATATCGGCACGCTGTGCACGCTGATATAGTTATTGGCATCGCAGCTCCGGGTAGGCCCCCTCTGAGCATGGGGCCCGGGGCGGCCGCACCCTCTGCCCCCCCCGCTAGCTATGCTACTGGTTCAGGTACAGACAGACAGGCAGGATCAGAACAGGTTCTGGTACATACAGGACAGCTGGTACAGGTAGGGCCTTAGACAACTTGGGTACAGGTACATGGACCCGACAGGTACTGGAACACAGGCTGGACATGAACTGGAACACAGACTAAGTAAAGGTTTAGGTACTAACAGGGCTCAGATACAGTGACAGTAACGGGGACCTGACTATGACTAGTACGCACAAGAGAGATCAGCAACTATCATTGTACAGATACCTCCCAGAAGGGGAAGGTGCCTTAAATAGTTAGTGCCTCCCAGCCTTAGGCTGGGGACACATTAGGGTGATTGTGCACTGTCCCTTTAACAAAGGAGGAGAGCACTGGCCCTGCCAGGAAGCCTGTGCGCCACTCATAGGTTCTGGCGTGTGGAGACGCCTGACAGAAGGGGTTTCCCCGGACAGAGCAGAGAGCGGAGGAGACACAGGGGAGCAGCCGTGGAGGTGAGCATCAGTACAGCGATGGCGGTGAGTACGTAGGCATCTCTGCTGGGTAGAGGGCGCGAAACAGGGCAAAGATGCCAGCATTGCAGATTTGACTGATTAAAATCCAACTAATATGACCATGGTTCTCCTTACAACAGTTGGGTAGGTACTTATATATTACATCTTTAGAAAGTTTCTAGAATGTTTGTACTATATACTAGTTTAACCATTATTCTGTTATTTTATACTAGCTTTTTGGATGTCATACACAATTACAGAAATGGAAACATAAACTGCAATAGTTGTTTATATCTAAAGAAAAATGTGAGGCATCAGCTCATGTTGTGTGTATGACATAAATGAGAGATCTATGCCATATACTGTTTCATTGTCGCTCGTTTGCAAATGTTATGTCCAATTTAGGATTTTACTGTGTTGCTGTACCCCATTATATGGGGCTCCATGTAAAGTCCTTTTTTTTATCCATGCAGATCTAAAAAAAAAAAATAGGTGAACTGTTCACCTCAAGATAGACTGAAACGTTTGGCAAATGGACAGCTCAGAGACTCAAAGGTTCCTCTTCCTTTACATGTATATAAAAGGGGAATGGTGGGTAACTCTTTGAAGTAGGTTATTCCATTGCATTGAATAACATCAGCAAACCAGGTGAGGTGACCTTACTTGTTTTGGTCCCTGTAAGCCAGCCAAGCAACCGCAAGGTTCATTTATCCTGCAAGATTAATGTACACAGTGTGCAGAATTATTAGGCAAATGAGTATTTTGATCACATGATAATTTTTATACATGTTGTCCTTCTCCACGCTGTATAGGCTTGAGAGACAACTACCAATTAAGTAAATCAGGTGATTTGCATCTCTGTAATGACATCAACACCCTATATAAGGTGTGCTTAATTATTAGGCTACTTCCTTTCCTTGACAAAATGGGTCAGAAGAGAGATTTGACAGGCTCTGAAAAGTCCAAAATTGTGAGATGTCTTGCAGAGGGATGCAACAGTCTTGAAATTGCCAAACTTTTGAAGCGTGATCACCGAACAATCAAGCGTTTCATGGCAAATAGCCAACAGGGTCGCAAGAAGCGTGTTGGACAAAAAAGGCGCAAAATAACTGCCCATGAATTGAGGAAAATCAAGCGTGAAGCTGCCAAGATGCAATTTGCCACCAGTTTGGCCATATTTCAGAGCTGCAACGTTACTGGAGTATCAAAAAGCACAAGGTGTGCCATACTCAGGGACATGGCCAAGGTAAGGAAGGCTGAAAAACGACCACCTTTGAACAAGAAACTTAAGATAAAATGTCAAGACTGGGCCAAGAAATATCTTAAGACTGATTTTTGAAAAGTTTTATGGATTGATGAAATGAGAGGGACTCTTGATGGGCCAGATGGATGGGCCAGAGGCTGGATCAGTAAAGGGCAGAGAGTTCTACTCTGACTCAAACGCCAGCAAGGTGGAGGTGGGGTACTAGTATGGATTTGTATCATCAAAGATGAACTTGTGGGACCTTTTTGGGTTGAGGATGGAGTGAAGATCAACTCCCAGACCTGCTGCCAGTTTCTGGAAGACAACTTCGGCGAGCAGTGGTACAGGAAGAAGTCGGTATCGTTCAAGAAACACATAATTTTCATAGAGGACAATGCTCCATCACATGCATCCAACTACTCCACAGCGTGGCTGGCCAGTAAAGGTCTAAAAGATGAAAAAATAATGACATAGACCCCTTGTTTACCTGATCTTAACCCCATAGAGAACCTGTGGTCCCTAATAAAATGTGAGATCTACAGGGAGGGAAAACAGAACACCTCTCAGAACAGTGTCTGGGAGGCTGTGGTGGCTGCTGCACGCAATGTTCATCGTAAACAGAGCAAGCAATGACAGAATCTATAGATAGTAGGCTGTTGAGAGTCATCATAAAGAAAGGTGGCTATATTACTATATTAGTCACAAATTTTGGGGGGTTTTGTTTTTGCATGTCAGAAATGTTTATTTCTAAATTTTGTGCAGTTATATTGGTTTGCCTCGTGAAAATAAACAAGTGAGATGGGAATATATTTGGTTTTTATTAAGTTGCCTAATAATTCTGCACAGTAATAGTTACCTGCACAAACAGATATCCTCCTAAGATAACCAAATCTAAAAAAACCCTCTCCAACTTGCAAAAATTTAAGCTTTGATATTTATGAGTCTTTTGGGTTAATTGAGAACATAGTTGTTGATCAATAATAAAAAAAATCCTCTAAAATACAACTTGCCTAATAATTTTGCACACAGTGTAAAATGACCATAATTAGGAATGCAAGTTACATGATAATCAAGAAGTGTAAACAGGCTGTTGATCACCTGATGAACAAGCAAAACGATTTTTTGTTGGGTGAAATGATCATTTGTACTACTCAATAGATCATCTTTTCTAAGCAGCACATCTTCGTATATAAAAAGTACTCATACTGCCAAGAACGATGGTAGCATATTACATATTAATATCATTCTGTGTGCATATGAAATTCCTGGATAAACAGGGCAATAAAACAAGTAGCCGATGGGTGGTCATTTAGAGACTTGGTTGCCTGATGTCAGTTGACCTATAGTCTCCTACTGGCTAAACCCTATGAATATCGAAGTGAACAGGTAACATGTTCACATTAAATCGTTGCTCTATCAGAAATCAATTAGAGACACACAAACTTCTTAGGGATTATTTGTAAAAGTAAGCTAAGACTAAATACAATTTACTGCTAAGAGCATATGGCATTAGTAGTAATTTAGCAATCTCTAATCATAGCGATTGCAAGCCATCTGGGACTTGGCCCATAAGGATTTTATTCCAAAGACAACATCTGCGCTCATATCAGTGTGTCTTTGCCGAAGAAGTAGACACTGCTGTTTGGTAGCAGCACGCTATTCATCTCACCATTACGCAGGCTCCTCACACACTCCGTTAGCCTCGGCCTTGCTGTGCTTTTAACAAAATCAATGTTTTCCCTCCTACTTTCCTAAAAAAAGGAGACATCACAAATGACATTATAAAATATGAGCATCTGTTATAGGTTTAAAATGAGAAAATCTAATAGTAGGCAGCAATTTTATGTTTCATTTACAATATTAAAAGGGCAATTTACTGTCTATCGGAAAGGTGAAGTAAAGTTACAGAAGGTCACCAACGTGAGATGAGTCACCAAGAAGGCTAAACTAGAATCTGACATAAAGCAACATCTAGTCTATAGAATTATTAGCCAGGTATAGTAAATTCAATACTCAGTTTTAAATGGTAAAAAAGTAATATTTTCTTATGATAGTAGAATTAACATACTTTAGTAAAACATTTTCAAATAACATATTAGAAAACAGAAATCATTAAGAAAGGTCCCACTTATTTTAGCCAAAGTATAGTCCAAAAGACATCCTTTAATCAGCTTATAAACAACAGATACATTAAGAACAAAACAGGACTGTGAGTAACGGACAAGCCCTTCCGTTACAATTAGGGACTCAAGCTGCTCTTCCACCACAAGTATAAGGAATCATATGTGAACCTACTCTTTCCATCAGCATGGTTACTGTTAGCACAGCGTATTGAGCGTACCATAATACGTGACCATTATGCTACAGTAGATATCATTCTTAGATAACAGTCCAGGAAGAATCACTCACAGTCCTCCATTGCCTAAACCCAAAGAACGTGTACCTTAATAGGCAGAAGTCCTCAAACTGAAAACTGGGGAGAATAGATTATTCCTTGATCTGTTAATAGTGAAGCCATGAGAATAAAAGTACTAGTATCATCCTTATCTAAGCACCTCCCTTGTCGTCAAGACATCTTCAACACTTTACCAGTCTTTAATGTTTGAAATTCCAGGTCAAAATGATATTATGGTATTCCATGGCACTACTATTTATACAATTGGTGGCTTTACTTGGGAATTGAGGTGGCATTATCTTGTGCCATCTATAAAAATATGAGTTGAACATTTTATAAAACTGCCCAGAAGTGTCCACTGTGTGTGATCTAGACCTGAAATGAAGGGACGGCAATGTAAACTCAGATTTGCTAAGTTTTACCAGTTAATAGCCACAGGCTCTTTTCTGTATAGGTTTCTAAAAAAAATCATCCTGCATTCTGCTCATTGAGTCAGAAGGTTAAGGTAGCCTTAGAATTATATTATCAGAATGATAATGCTTTTAAATAGATATCTAAAACTTTCTACCTTCTACAGATGAACGAACATTCTACATAGTCTAAGCTCCCATTACTGTAGGCCTTTTGACTTTTTATGTATTCTTTTCCAAATTCCAGCTGTATCTATTTTCTTCATTGCATTAAATTGCCTTTAAGCTGAAAAGTTGAGATTCACTTGCTTCAGAACTCAGCTGGACATTGAAGCCTAGGCTAAACTTCAGTGATAGGTTGCATAAATTAAAAAGTACAAACAAAGCAAAAGGTGATCGTGACTCATAATACACCATCGTGATAACAAGATAACTTAACATTGCACAAGCCATTGGCAAACGTCAAGTTAGGAGTCAAATGAAACTTTTTGTGATGGTCAAGGTAAAGGACCCGGTATACGTTAGATAGTTGTTGGTCGAACGATTGCTTTCAGATAGTTGTTCAGCCAACATCTATTTTCCCCCGATCCTCCACAACGCATGAACATATGGCTCAGCCAAGTGTTAAGCCTGCTTTACACGTTGCAATGTATCTTACAATGTGTCGGCGGGGTCACGTCGTAAGTGACGCACATCCGGCATTGTAAGGTACATTGCAGTGTGTGACAGGTACGTGCGATTGCAATTGAACGTTAAAACGTTCATCGCATACACATCGTACCTTTCTCTAGAATTGCACGTCAGATTGTTCATCGTACCCGGGGTAGCACACATTGCAGTGTGTGACACCCCGGGAACGATGAACAGATCTTACCTACGTCCTGCGGCTCCCGGCCCACAATGCGGAAGGAAGGAGGTGGGCGGGATGTTTACGTCCCGCTGAGCTCCGCTCCTCCGCTTCTATTGGCCGGCTGCCGCGTGACGTCGATGTGACGCTGAACGTCCCTCCCACTCGAGGAAGTGGACGTTCACCGCCCACATCGAGGTCATATGGAAGGTAGGTACGTGTGACGGGGGTTAACCGTTTGTGCGGCACGTTCAACAAATTGAACGTGCCACACATACGATGGGGGCGTTGCAAATCGCATACGATATCGTATGTGAAATTGCAATGTGTAAAGCAGGCTTTACTGTGTACTCCTTAAGAGATTTGCAAGTAGCCTTTTTAGAGAGGAAGAGGACTTGAACCCTATTGGCACCTATTGGATGTAGAAATTATAAACGTCAATATTGACCCTATAATGCGCCTTGCCACATATCGTAGGATAACAAGTATCTATTCCACTTATAGGCAAGTGTTCTGGAGTTTTTGACACTCATCAGTGCAAAGCATGAGACCTGATTAGACTGGATGAGGGGCCTCTGACAGGCGATCTGCATTTAAGGGATAACGTTTCTAATTGTGGAGAGTGCCAAGTCAGTGTAAAGAAATGTATAGGTCATTCAATGCTCCACTGGCAATTACAATATGCAAATACCATTGAGAGTGTGATTGCAAAAATATTCTTGCAGTGACTTATACCTAAGAAAACAAAATAATCTTTTGGGGAAAAGTCTGGATGTCCCAATTAACCTTAGACTATCAAGTGTTTCTGTTAATATTGGCAGGTTTGGTTTAGAGTTTAGTCTTGTGTATGGGGTTCTTAAGCTGGGTTCACACTAAGCGACAGCGACAACGACGTCGCTGTTACATCACCATTTTCGGTGACGTAACAGCGACCTTGTAAGTCGCTGTTATGATCGCTGCTTAGCTGTCAAACACAGCAGAAGCAGCGATCATAACGTCGCTGTGCTACATGTGCAGAGAGCAGGGAGCCGCGCTTAGCGCTGGCTCCTTGCTCTCCTAGGTACAGTACACATCGGGTTAATTAACCCAATGTGTGCTGCAGCTACATGTCACAGTGCAGAGAGCAGGGAGCCGCGCGCACTGCTTAGCGCTGGCTCCTTGCTCTCCTTGCTACAGTATACATCGGGTTAATTACCTGATGTGTACTGCAGCCACATGTGCACAGAGCAGGAGCCGGCACTGGCAGCAAGAGCGGAGGCTGGTAACGAAGGTAAATATCGGGTAACCAGGGAAAGGTCTTCCCTTGGTTACCCGATGTTTACGCTGGTTACAGCTTACCGCAGCTGCCAGACGCCGGCTTCTGCTCCCTGCTTGCTTCATTTCGTCGCTCTCTCGCTGTCACACACAGCGATGTGTGCTTCACAGCGGGAGAGTGACGACCAAAAAATGAAGCTGGACATTCAGCAACGACCGGCGACCTCACAGCAGGGGCCAGGTCGTTGCTGGATGTCACACACAGCGACGGGACGTCGCTGCAACGTCACAGAAAATGGTGACGTAGCAGCGACGTCGTTGTCGTTGTCGCTGTGTGTGACACCAGCTTTAGTCTTTGCTTAGTCTGTACTAGAGTGGATTTGTCCTTGTAATATGTTGCCCATGGTAACAGATCCTCTTTATAAACTGTAACATTTCACTTTTAAAATCACTGTTGACTTCAGATCCTGATTGGTCCTAGGACAGAGTATGATTATTTACACAAAATAACACCCAGTATGAGCAGGGTACAATCATCTGTTGTGTCCCGAGGGTGCCGCAATAAACAGCAGCGTTATTTACATGAATCCTACATCTTTAGCTATATTGAATCTGCTACGCAGGCATGAACCGCAGAAATCACATGTGTAAATAACGCTCATAGGTTAATTTTCATGCTGAAATAGAGGAGGTTTCCCACAAGGTTAATTGAATCAATAGATCTTAAAATTCCACAATTGGATGTCTTTGAAAACAAATGTTCCTTTGCTAAAATAATATTATAAATGTGTCCCTGCTATGTACTGTGTAATGGATGTGTCTGACCGTACAGGAACATGGACTGATATACTGAGCAGGGGAGGACACAAAAGAGAGTATATGGAGACAGGACAGCATCGGATTGTATCTGATTCTTTTTGTAAAACATTTTCCTGCCTTTTAAGCAATGTTTTACCTAAAAAAAAAGAGAATGATCCTATGCTTTGCTATTTGTATACTTTTTTTTACTTCCTCCCCTTCCTATGAGCTGTGGTATGATCAGACCATGTCCCTGTACGGTCAGACACGGCCATTACACAGTACATAGTAGGGGCACATATATAAGATTATCTGAGCACAGGAACATTTTTTTTCATCACATCCGATTGTGGAACTTATTATTATTCCAAGATCTATTGATTAAAATGAACTTTGTTCTTGTGAAAACCCCTTTAAGGCACGAAAATGTACAGTGGAGTATAGTACCTTTCATGGTATTTCCACCGTTTTTTCAGTCTTTAGAGCTAGGAACAATAACATATTTGCAAGGTAATAGAACAAAAAAGGATTATCCAGGATTATATTCTTTTTTTTTTTACTATGGAGCTAGAAACTAAATGGCAGGTAGTTTCTAAGTACTTTCCTGTTCTACTCTCCTGGCGGCGATTCAGGTGCTCCACATCAACAAAGCAGCTCTAACTCTTCTTGACTGTTCTGTCAATGAGGCATGACTGCAGAAATCATGCTGATTGACAGCTGTCTCCCTGCAGTTAGGCAAGCAGGAGCTGGCTGTCAGTCATCATGATATCGGCAGTCACGCCTCTTCAACAGAGCTGAACAGAAGAGAAACCACTGCCTATTCAACATGATGTCAGAAGAAGCTCCTGAATTGTCTGCAGGAGTGGCCTGTGACCACTATGCATTGTCAGAGACCGACGCTGGGTATTTAGCAACTACCTGCCAGTTAGTTCTTAGTCCCATAGTGAAAAGAATTCAATAGTCTCAGATAACCCCTTTCAAGGCATATTACAGTGGAAGCAAAAAAAATATTTTCAATTAACTTTTGTGTATTGATTTCTCAACAATGTTTTCTTCTTTCTGGGTGTATATCTATTCTGGTCATGAAATGACACAAAGTGCTCGGTTCACCTTGAGACACTAATAACCTTACTACAACACGCAATGCAAAAACATAGTAGAGGATGTGGAATCTGGCAGGTCTTTCGTGGGCTTACACGGACAGTCTTTCTCATTAACCACTTCACATAGCAGGTTTCAGGAAACGTTTTGGTGTTCACCTTTCACAACTATACAGAGCCCAGGCCTGCTGTTCAAAGACTGATAGTTGCTTACATAGAGTAGCCGCTGACCGGTGGAGCGAGTTGGCAGTGAAATAGTGTATGAGCTGTGTCAAAACCAGAGAGGCAATACAAAGGACAAAATCAGCATTCACAGGAGGATCAGGCAGTCTATTGTCAACACAAAAACACAAGTGAACAGCTCACCAGACATGAGGTATCCCCCTTCTTTTTTTGGCTTTTCAAAAAAAAATATTTTATATATATATATATATATATATATATATATATATATATATATATATATATATATATTATTTTTTCTTCTCTTTTTTCATTTTCTTTTTCTCTCCTCCCTCCCCTTGTTTTCCCCGGCATGTTTCATTAATTAAATTAGTCTAATCTGTGGGTTTTTCTGCTCCACCCTCCGCTCATATGTGGGGCTATCTATGTATTACCAGTTTGTGTTTTCATCTGTGGCTGGCGAACTGCCTCTTCTCTAAGGGGGCGGTTCATGCGGCATCACAGCGACGTCACACGGCAGGCGGCCAATAGAAGCGGAGGGGCGGAGAGCAGCCGAAGGAAAGACACGCCCACCTTGTTGCCGGAGGACGCAGGTACGGTGTTGTTCGTCGTTCCTGGGGTATCACACGTAGCGATGTGTGCTGCCTCAGGAAGGACGAACAACCTGCGTCCAGCACGAGCAACGATATTATGAAAATGAACGACGTGTCAACGATCAGCGATTAGGTGAGTAATTTTGATCGTTAGCGGTCGCTCGTACATGTTACACGCAACAATGTCGCTAATGAGGCCGGATGTGTGTCACGAATTCCGTGACCCCAACGACATCTCGTTAGCGATGTCGTTGCGTGTAAATGGGCCTTAAGGAAGCATCTGACAGTCAAACAGCACAGAATTAGTTAATGATCTGTCTTCAGAAGCAGAAATTACAGTTGTTGTAATAGAAGCAATATTTAAATGTAATAGCGTGCAAAGGCATGAGGTCATGATGGGATTTAAATTTGGTGGTCTGCACCTTGATTGGTTACCAAACTCATCCTTTCATCATTTTGACCAGCACCCGCCATTTCCTAATATACATAAACCGAACAGGAAAAGCTAGGCAGCGATCATACTGCTCAACAGGAGGTGTTGAAAGGGGCTTTGTTGGCTGACGAACATCCATCATCCAGTAGGATATGAGATATTATATATATATATATATATATATATATATATATATATAAAATATATAAAGCTCAGTGTATGTGTGTGTGTGTGTGTGTGTATGTGTGTATGTCCACTAAAGGAATCTGCACGGTCGCATTTACAATCACGAAATTTTGCACAGACACTCCATGTGACCCAGGGAACGTCATAGACTATGTTTGGGCGGGAAATTTTAACCCTGTGCTTTCCAGTTACGCTACAAAAATCCTACAGCCATTAAACTGAATGGAGCTGGGAGCTGCAGGCTATAAATAACAACTGTCAGTGGTTGCTATAGGAACAAAATAAACTGTTAGTATAAGATAGGATAGACGGATAGAGAGAGACAGAAAAAGACAGACAGAGAGATAGACTTAGAAAGAAACAGCCGGGCAAAGAGACAGCCGAGCAAAGAGACAGCCGGGCAAAGAGACAGCCGGAGAAAGAGACAGCCGGTGAAAGAGACAGCCGGGCAAAAGGACAGACTGGCAAAGAGAAAGCCGGAGAAAAACACAGCCGGGCAAAGAGACAGCCGGAGAAAGAGACAGCCCGGCAAAGAGACAGACGGGCAAAGAGACAGCCCTGGAAAGACACAGCCCTGGAAAGAGACAGCCCTGGAAAGAGACAGCAGGGCAAAGAGACAGCCCTGGAAAGAGACAGACAGGCAAAGAGACAGACCGGGAAAGAGACAGCCGGGCAAAGAGACAGCCGGGCAAAGAGACAGCCGGGCAAAGAGACAGGCTGGCAAAGAGACAGAACTGGCAAAGAGAGAGCCCTGAAAAGAGGCAGCCGGGCAAAGAGACAGCTGGGCAAAGAGACAGCCTGGAAAGAGACAGAACTGGAAAGAGACAGACCTGGAAAGAGACAGCCCGGGGAAAGAGACAGCCCGGGCAAAGAGACAGCCCGGGCAAAGAGACAGCCCGGGCAAAGAGACAGAGAGAGAGAGAGACAGACAGATACAGAGATTGAGACAGATAGACTGATGAAAATACAGAGAGATAGAAACAGACCGACAAGGAAAGAGACAGTGAGACAGACAGACAGACTGGGAGAGAGACAGAGAGACAGTTACTATCCCGGGCAACGCCCGGGTACTACAGCTAGTATATATATATATACTAGCTGTACTACCCGGCTTCGCCCGGGTTAATAACTGCTGTTAACAAAATAGAATGTATTAACATTCCCGGGATAGAATGTATACATAGAATGTATTAACGCCCGGGATAGTAACTGTCTCTCTGTTTCTCTCCCATTCTCTGTCTGTCTCCCCCTCTGTATATATCCCTCTGTCTCTCTCTCTATCTCTTTGTCTGTCTGTCTCTTTCCCTGTCTGTCTCTGACTGTCTCTGTCTCTTTCTCCGTCTGTCTCAATCTCTTTCCCTGTCTGTCTATCTATCTCTTTCCCTGTCTGTCTATCTATCTCTGTCATTTTCCCTGTCTGTCTTTTCCCTGTCTGTCTCTTTCCCTCTCTTTTCCTGTCTGTCTCTTTCCCTCTGTCTCTTTCCCTGTGTCTGTCTCTTTGTCTGTCTCTTTACCTGTCTTAGTCTGTCTCTTACCCTGTCTGTCTCTTTCCATTTCTTTCCCTGTCTGTCTGTTTCCCTGTGTCTGTCTCTTTGTCTGTGTCTGTCTCTTTTCCTGTCAGTCTGTCTCTTTGTCTGTGTCTGTCTCTTTGTGTCTGTCTCTTACCCTTGCCTATGTCTGTTTCTTACCCTGTCTGTGTCTGCCTCTTTCCCTGTCTGTGTCTGTCTCTTTCCCTGGCTGCATTGTGACATGCCAACATTCCATATAAGGGCGTGGCTGCGCATTCTTCTGAAGTTCTGGCTGCACTTTGGCTCCCAGCTCCATTCGCTTTAATGGAGGCAGGTTTTTTGGCGAATAACTGTAAAGCGCGGGGTTAAAATTTCCCCTCAAAACATAGCCTATGACGCTCTCAGGGTCCAGACGTGTGAGTGTGCAAAATTTTGTGGCTGTAGTTGCGACGGTGCAGATGCCAATCCCGGACATACACACACACATTCAGCTTTATATATTAGATATAACATGATGAATTTGGCATGGATGACATCAGTACTACCCATCTACTGTCAGCTCACTGAAGTTCTGACTTGGCGAGCAGTGGTCACGTAACTTCGTATACAGCTGACTGAGGAGCATGGCCGGGTAAGTATGTACAGTTAGGTCCAGAAATATTTGGACAGTGACACAATTTTCGCGAGTTGGGCTCTGCATGCCACCACATTGGATTTGAAATGAAACCTCTACAACAGAATTCAAGTGCAGATTGTAACGTTTAATTTGAAGTTTTGAACAAAAATAGCTGATAGAAATTGTAGGAATTGTACACATTTCTTTACAAACACTCCACATTTTAGGAGGTCAAAAGTAATTGGACAAATAAACCAAACCCAAACAAAATATTTTTATTTTCAATATTTTGTTGCGAATCCTTTGGAGGCAATCACTGCCTTAAGTCTGGAACCCATGGACATCACCAAACGCTGGGTTTCCTTCTTCTTAATGCTTTGCCAAGCCTTTACAGCCGCAGCCTTCAGGTCTTGCTTGTTTGTGGGTCTTTCCGTCTTAAGTCTGGATTTGAGCAAGTGAAATGCATGCTCAATTGGGTTAAGATCTGGTGATTGACTTGGCCATTGCAGAATGTTCCACTTTTTTGCACTCATGAACTCCTGGGTAGCTTTGGCTGTATGCTTGGGGTCATTGTCCATCTGTACTATGAAGCGCCGTCCGATCAACTTTGCGGCATTTGGCTGAATCTGGGCTGAAAGTATATCCCGGTACACTTCAGAATTCATCCATCTACTCTTGTCTGCTGTTATGTCATCAATAAACACAAGTGACCCAGTGCCATTGAAAGCCATGCATGCCCATGCCATCACGTTGCCTCCACCATGTTTTACAGAGGATGTGGTGTGCCTTGGATCATGTGCCATTCCCTTTCTTCTCCAAACTTTTTTCTTCCCATCATTCTGGTACAGGTTGATCTTTGTCTCATCTGTCCATAGAATACTTTTCCAGAACTGAGCTGGCTTCATGAGGTGTTTTTCAGCAAATTTAACTCTGGCCTGTCTATTTTTGGAATTGATGAATGGTTTGCATCTAGATGTGAACCCTTTGTATTTACTTTCATGGAGTCTTCTCTTTACTGTTGACTTAGCGACAGATACACCTACTTCACTGAGAGTGTTCTGGACTTCAGTTGATGTTGTGAACGGGTTCTTCTTCACCAAAGAAAGTATGTGGCGATCATCCACCACTGTTGTCATCCGTGGACGCCCAGGCCTTTTTGAGTTCCCAAGCTCACCAGTCAATTCCTTTTTTCTCAGAATGTACCCGACTGTTGATTTTGCTACTCCAAGCATGTCTGCTATCTCTCTGATGGATTTTTTCTTTTTTTTCAGCCTCAGGATGTTCTGCTTCACCTCAATTGAGAGTTCCTTAGACCGCATGTTGTCTGGTCACAGCAACAACTTCCAAATGCAAAACCACACACCTGTAAACAACTCCAGACCTTTTAACTACGTCATTGATTACAGGTTAACGAGGGAGATGCCTTCAGAGTTAGAGTCCCTTGTCCAATTACTTTTGGTCCCATGAAAAAGAGGTGGCTATGCATTACAGAGCTATGATTCCTAAACCCTTTCTCCGATTTGGATGTGAAAACTCTCATATTGCAGCTGGGAGTGTGCACTTTCAGCCCATATTATATATATAATTGTATTTCTGAACATGTTTTTGTAAACAGCTAAAATAACAAAACTTGTGTCACTGTCCAAATATTTCTGGACCTAACTGTAACAATAGGTTTCTAAGAATTTACATTAGAGTTCCATTTGTACAAAAATTATAGTGCAAAATTGTAAAACTTTTTATTTGCCAGAAACTGACCATCATTTGCTAGATGTGAATGACCCCATTCTACCTATATTATCAGAAGTTCAGAACCTATTCTCTCTATAAAACTGCAGTATTCCATATGGTGTTTCATAATATGTAAGCTTAGACACATTTATCATTGACTTACTAAATATGAAATTACACGTTAGGATTTCTTTAGTGCAAATATCCCGTACTATAGAAAATCTACAATGTATTATTCTCCTTATCAAAAGTTGTACCATGCCTCAGGATTGATCCGGCGCCCTACTTTGCTGACGTCCGTTTCCTCTCCACTGAGCTACAGTAAGGTTCGGTCGCTGCCTTTCTGCTTACAAGTGTTTCTAATGCAGTAATTCAGTCTGTCCTATCACCCCGTGGGTCTAACTATTTAAAGCCTCCCCAGGTTTCCATTTTCCACTGGTGATATACCTGAAGTGGACCCTAGTTTTCTTGTGTTTCTCCTGGCAGATATTTCCCTTTGGTTTACCTTATTTTTCTCTACACCTTTCCTCAAATTCTTATTCAGATATGTCGAACCCTCGATGGCCACTTAGGAAGCGAAGGTCCAAGTGGTCATCTGAGTCATCCAGTTAGGGTTGTTTCAGTCTGCGCAGGGGCCTTTACGGACTGTGCAGCTGCGACTTCTAGTCTGTACAAGAACAGGTCAGGTTATTTAGCATGTGTGCACTTCAGTGTGCATAACAGTAGAAGGTCTAGACTGTAAATGAACTGAATTTGTTGAATCTAAAGTAAAAAGACTACTGCTTTGCAGATGGAGTTCAGCTCCCTGCTCTACATGAGGTCTCCATAATGTACTTAGGCACAGGCTTACCAGAGCAAACAGATTTATTATAGCTGTCATGTCTCTAGTGCAGCGACTACAGTACAATGACTGTAAATATTATAAAGAAGTGATGGGGTTTTAGCTTGCTTTTAGTTTTTTTTTGTCCTTTTTTATTACTGTACCCAAAGTCTTGTCCCAATGCCCCTCCACTATATTTTAACTTAATGTGTTATCGAAGTACTTGACTAATAAATTAAAGGGAACCTGCCATGTGCAATATGCACCCAGAGCCACGAGCAGTTCTGGGTGCATATTGCTAATCCCTGTCTAACTGTCCCTGTATATACTACCATAAATAAAGGGATCTTTAGAGAAAGTATTTCTAAAGATCTTTTTTGATATGCTAATGAGGCCAGCGACTAATCGCAAGGGCGTTAGTTCCCTTGGCTAGCCGGCCCCCATAGCATGTAAGCATTCTCCTGTGGTCGTGCTAACAGGCGAATGAAGGTGCAGCATCAGTGGATGGTCGCGCTCACCTCTCTGCTGCCATCGCGTCTGACTCCTGGATATCGGCTCAGTGCGCATGATCCCGGACTTTCGGTCATAAGCACTCTAAAGCCGGATGTACGAGCCCTGGCTTCAAACTCATGTAGTGTACATGATCGGAAGTCCAGGCTCATGCGCACTAAGCAAAAATCCAGGAGTCGGAAGCGATGGTAGCAGAGAGCGAAGAAATTGACCGTGCCTCTGACGCTGCACATTCATTATTATGTTAGCACGCCCATAGGGGCATGCTTACTTGCTAAGTGGGCCGACTAACCAACTAACGCCCTTGTGACTAGTCCCTGGCCTCATTAGCATATCATATGGGATCTTTAGAAATACTTTTTCTAAAGATCCCTATATCTATGCTACTATAGGCTGGGACGGTTAGGCAGGGATTGGAAATATGCACCCAGAACTGCTCATGGCTTTGGGTGCATACAAGACCTGACAAGTGCCCTTTAAGGACTATATCTGAAATCTGGTAACAGCATACTCATCCTTATATACGCAATTAAAGATATTCTTTCTTTTCATTAACTGATAAAGAAATAAAGAAATCACCAGTTTCACTACAGTCTATCTTTACACTATACAGTGTATATATATACAGTATATATATATATATATATATATATATATATAGATATATATATATATATCTATATATATATATATATATATATATATATATATATATATACAGTGTGTATATATATATATATATATATATATATATATATATATATATATATATATATATATAGATATATATATATATAGTAACTTATAAACTGTGCACGTTGGATGAGAAAATACAGGAAATTGCAAAATACCATACATAACATATTTTTGGCAGTGTATTCTGGGAATACAATGTCCCCATCTCTGTTTTTTTGGAAACATACCATTTATTTCTTAGCAATGTGAGAGTAGAATTCCTTCCACTACTAAGTAGATTGACAACTGCTATAACATATATACACAAATAATCTCTACAATAATATTGGACAGGGACAAAGCATTAATAACATAGAGGCTCAATAAAAACTAAGTCACTAGTATATCAATTTTCAAAGAAGTAGAGCAAAGCGCACTATATTTAGCCTCAGCTAGAGTTTCTCAGGTTATGGTAAGTGTGCCCGTAGGTCATTGAAACTAAACAATAGTCTTTTTATCTGTAAATTAGTTTTCCAATACACATATAGACATTGACATATATGTAACATCTGCTGAAGTATATCACAGACCTTGAAAACGTAAGCTCACAATGCAGGACCTTGAAGCTTTCTCACATTTGTAGATCACATAATGCCACCTGCCTACACAAGTGAGAAGAGCAATGTAGGAAGCAGATATGTAACATATGGACTCATATCTTCTGACATCAGGGATTGTGGCACCAACCAATAAACATTGCAGATGTAATGAACAATAGGGGCTATAGCATAATAAGCTACAGGAATGTCAGAACCGTATGGCACCAGTATTGAGTAAGTAATCATAAACAACTGGAACACTAAACCACAGGACTCTATTGACTAAAGGTGGCTTTACACGCTTCGAGATCGCTAAAGCGATCTTGTTGGGGTTACGGAATTTGTGACGCACATCCGGCCGCTTTAGCGATGTCGTTGTGTGTGACACCTATGAGCGATTTTGAATCGTCGCAAAAACGTTCAAAATTGCTCATCGGTGACATGCCCCCCTATTCCCTGCTGCTGCAGTAACGATGTTGTTTGTCGTTCCTGCGGCTGCACACATCGCTATGTGTGACGCCGCTGGAACGACAAACATCTCCTTACCTGCATCCACTGGAAAAGGAGCAAGGACGGAGGTGGGTGGCATGTTCCGGGCGCTCATCTCCTCCCCTCCTTTTCTATTGGGCGGCGGTTCAGTGACGCTGCTGTGACGCTGAACGAACCGCCCCCTTAAATAGGAGGCAGTTCGCCGGTCACAGCGACGTCGCTGCACAGGTATGTGCGTGTGACGCTGCCGTAGCGATAATGTTTGCTACGGCAGCGATCACCACATATCGTGCCACCGACGGGGGCAGATGCTATCGCACACGACATCGCTAGCCGATGCTAGCGATGTCGCAGTGTGTAAAGCGAGCTTAAGTCAAAAAGTCAGCCTTATAGAATGACCACCATGTAAGTACAGGAGCTTAGATATAGTGGTTACATATGTTGTAGCCACAACTGAGTATTGGTCTCTAAATGTACCTTAAAGTCCCTGTACCACATAAGGAGACACCAGTAATTTCAATGGTAGATCGAAAGGAGTTAGGCTTCTTATAGATTCATACTCCAAAAAAACGCATTTCCAAATATAGCAAGTGTGAACAGGTGCTAGCACTCTATAAGTGTCAAGACGTTTGCAAACATAGAATACATGGAATTGAAACTGCATTAATGCTATACAAAATATACTTAGAAAAATGAAGGTTCTTAGCGCAAAAAATTGGCCAATTCTTGCATGCCCTCAGCCGGGGCATGGTGATCTTTCTTGATGGGACTCTATACTAGTGTCATGCCTAAAAGTCTACAAGTATATGGGCAGATAGAATCTGTCACTAATTAAAACTATTCTTTGGCTGATAGGCTGAAAGAACTGTCCAAATAGAAGGCTGTCTACACCTCAAATATATATGTGTAGTTTTAGCAGCAAGCATTTGTTCACACTTGCTATATTTGAAGATGCAGTTTTTTCTTTTTTGCAATACATATTTGTGGTGTAGTCAGCTTCCTATTCTGACTGTGCTGTCCGCCCATCAGCCACAGGGTGGTTTTAATTAGTGACAGCTCCAATCTGCCCATGTATTTGTAGACTTTTAGTCCAGGAGAGGCATGACATTAGTATCAAGTTCCATCAAGAAAGGTCAACTTGCCGCAGTTGACAGGCATACAAGAATTGGCCAATTTTGTGCGCTAAGAACCTTCATTTTTCTAAGTATATTCTTATTAGCAATAATACAGTTTCACTTTCATATATAATATGCTTGCATACGTCTTGGCGCTTCCGTTTGTGTCTCTTATAGATTTAGCAGGAGTGTCAGACTACACCTAGGTCTATGCACTTAGGCACTAAATTATTGGACTCTAAAAATTGGATGGACAAACAAACCAGATGTCTACCCAAAGGTTCGCTGAGCACACATCAGGTCGGGGCTGGGTTGCCAACCATCCAGAAATTTGAGGACAGACCATTAAACTAAAGCACTTTTTTCCCTGTCCATAAACAAAATGTAAGGTGATCATTTTTTTTGAGGTGAAGAAACTGAAACAGATTATTTTGACTGTATTATCATCATTATACAGTTTATGTCTTTAGATCAGAATTATGGGTTGAAAACATGTATGTCTTATAATCATGATATGTCCGTAAAAAATATTGGCTATCTGTGATCTTTTAATAAGCTGTCCAGAAAACGTAAAAAAGGCAAGTTGGCAATCCTGGGTCAAGGTATGGCTTTGACTTTTTTTGCTAGGCTCCATTTATTCCAAACCTTCCCGAAGACCATCCATCCAATTATGTGGTAGGGAATGAATATACAATTTCCCATATATGTTTTCATTGCATCCAATTTATGTCTTATGTATGTCTTGTCATGTGGGTTTTACTTCTTTTGAATATCTTAACTATTTGGCCGTTTTGGGAATGAAAGGTTTCAGCTTTTGAATTAATTCCAGAATGAATTCTGATAACGTTTTGAGTGATTTCAGTATATCTTGTTTCAAAGAGGGGTAGCTTTGAGTTCTTGTAATCCACTTAATAGTGCATTTCATCTAAAACATGTTCTGCGTGAAACTTTTTCATTTCACCAAGTTCGAGAAGTGTCTGAGTACAAATGCCTGGAGGCAGCTTCTGCTTCTTAAAATGAAATTAGAATGATCACTCTTTCTAATGTTCTGCTAATGAGCTTCTCCTCCATTACACCTGTCTTGACACACGAATTCCTTTGAAGATATATTTCTCTTTTAAGAAGATAGCTGAGTGTAACCTTTGATACAAGTCAACGTTAAATAGATTGTGGTTTCATTTTAATTAATACATGCTGGCATTTTTGTAAGGAAGTAGCAAACACACAGACGTAACGGAGGATGTAATTGGTCCTTGACAACATTTTTTCTATCATAAAAGTGTACTCTTTTATTTAAATGACATTTCAGAAATCTTTGTACATATCTGATGTAAAAGTTTGCATCAGATCAGCTTAGTAAATGTCTTATATACCTTATATATTGCAAACCCTTAAAGTTAATGGGCTCAATTCATCACAATGTTTTTGCCAGTATTCTGGCAATAAACACCATAAACTGGTATAATATTTTTGCGCAACTCAAAGTTGCACAATCCTTTTGCAACGTTTGCTGTTTTTATACCACTGCCAGCCAGTTCTATCAACTTTCAGAAAAGTGGAAGGTATGCTCAACTAATTAACGATAACTTAAGCCACTAAAGGCAATGGTGTACATAGCCTGTGTTACACTAGCGAATGTGGACCCACTGTACCACGCACCTGACTTACCCTGGAGGGAGGTGCCTACTGGGTTTTCACCAGAGTAACTGATGATGAGGACATCAGGTACTACTGTAAGACAGTCCCCAGTACTGTAGTATCTGACCCAAGGGTCAGGGACACAGGTACGGAGGGCAGGTAGGACACAGCGGGTAATGGAGGCTGACTGGACGAAGCATCATGTCCAGGAGACATGTTGGACGCAGGGCTGTGGAGTCGGAGTCGTGGAGTCGTAGTCGGAGCTCATTTTGGTGGAGTCGGAGTCGGTATAAAATGCACCGACTCCGACTCCTAAAATATATAATAAATTGGGGACAGTAGTGCAATGCAGAATGTGCTGAATATTTTACTAAATAATAACATTTAGTATAATGCTTATATTTAAGTGAAAAATGTATTATAGTACAATGTGAACATCAGACATTTAATTATTTTTATGATACAATAGTCAAGATATTTAGATAGAACATAAAATATATTTATTCGAATACATTATCTGTTTTTTTTATTGTTACAAACTCATGACAATACACACACTTTTTTGACTTTTATATGATTTGCCTAAAATAAGTCATCATGTAGCCATAACCTAATAAAAGTCTGGAAAAATGTAGCAAAAAAAGAAAATCTAAGCCTGTGAAATAAATAGAATTCCTACTTCATGCCCTATCCCATGTGCACTGCCAAGGATGTATTTTACATGGTTACCATGGACAGAAATAATAATGCACCATATCAAGATAAAAATGCCAATTCTGTTGTTTTCCACCAGATGGCACTATAGGTGGTTTCATTGCGTAGCGCATGGCTACTTTACTATACCTAGGCACCACTTCTTTGCCTATAGCTGCCGCCGTTCTCAAGTTATTGGCGGTGGACAGGATATGGTGGACACACTGTATAATTTGCTATATACTGAATATGAAACTTGGCATTTCTGCATTACTTACATTTTAAAGTTTTAAGTTTTATTACGCTTATTTTTAACTTGAACACCATAAATAACATTCTCCTTTACTTTTAGTTTCCCTCTTAAATACTGCACAACCTCAGCCGCACAATAGAGTAATTCATCTTATTATTTATCTAAAGAGGGAACAATGGATTAGCGGGTGTATAAATACTACACAAAGACCAAGAGTGTTTGAAAGAACGTCTGGGTGATGTAAGGCGCACTCCTGGCTCCAGGCCCACTCGTATACTTAGGATAAAACAATGTGGTATTTAAAGGGAAGGTTGAATAAAACATATTCCATCAGCTCATTCCACTTCTATTCAGTGTTATCTCTCAATAAAGCCCATCAGAATAGAAACGCTTCCCACTTTAGGCTACATTTACATGACCATCCATTAGAACGGATCCAGAAACAACATTTTTGTTTGTCAAAAAAAGAATTATTTCAACTGTATCCGTTTTTTAACCCCTTAAGGACGAAGCCAGTTTTGTACTTAATGACCAGGCCATTTTTTGCAATTCTGACCAGTGTCACTTTATGAGGTCATAACTCTGGAACGCTTCAACGGATCCCGGTGATTCTGACATTGTTTTTTCGTGACATATTGTGCTTCATGATAGTTATAAATTTAGAACGATATTTTTTGCTTTTATTTGTGAAAAAATCGGAAATTTGATGAAAATTTTGAAAATTTTGCAATTTTCAAACTTTTAATTTTTATGCCCTTAACCCAGAGAGTTATGTCACACAAAACAGTTAATAAATAACATTTCCCACATGTCTACTTTACATTAGCGCAATTTCTGAAACAAAATGTTTTGGGGTTAGGAAGTTAGAAGGGGTCAAAGTTCATCAGCAATTTCCCATTTTTTCAACAAAATTCACAAAACCATTTTTTTAGGGACCACATCACATTTGAAGTGACTTTGAGAGGCCTAAGTGACAGAAAATACCTAAAAGTGACACCATTCTCAAAACAGCACGCCTCAAAGTACTCAAAACCACATCCAAGAAGTTTATTAACCCTTCAGGTGCTTCACAGGAACTAAAGCAAAGTGGAATGAAAAAAAGCAAAAAATAAAATTTTACCTAAAATGTTGCTCTACCCCAAATTTGTTCACTTTTAGAAGAAATAACACAACAAAATGAACCCCAAAACTTGTTACCCACTTTCTTATGAACGCGCCGATACCCCACATGTGGTCAGAAACCTTTGTTTGGACAAATGGGAGGGCTCGGAACAGAAGGAGCAATATTTGAATTTTGGAAAGCAAATTTGGCTGAAATAGATTGCGGGCACCATGTTGCATTTACATGTCCGCCAAGGTACCTAAACAGCAGAAACCCCTTACAAGTGACACCATTTTGGAAACTAGACCCCTTAAGGCTTCTATCTAGGGGTATAGTGAGCATTTTGGATCCACAGGTACTTCACAGATTTTGATAACGTTACGTTGTCACATTGAAAATTTTCATTTTTTTCTCAAAAATGTTGCTTTAGCATCAATTTTTTCACTTTTTCAAGAGGTAATTCCAAAAATGTGACCCCAATGTTTGTTACCCACTTTTTTATGAGCGCGGTGATACCTCACTTGTGGTCTGAAACCTTTGTTTGGAGAAATGGGAGGGCTTGGAACGGAAGGAGCAATATTTGAATTTTGGAAAGGAAATTTGGCTGAAAAAGATTGCGGGCACCATGTCGCATTTGGAGGACCCCTAAGGTACGTAAACAGCAAAAAAACACCACAAGTGACCCCATATTGGAAACTAGGCCCCTCAAGGAATTTATCTTGATGTTTGGTGAGTACCCTGAACCCCCAGGTGCTTTACAGAAGTTTATAACGTTGAGCCATGAAAATAAAAAAATAAAATTTTACCACAAAATTGTTACTTCAACCAGGTAGCTTTTTTTTTCACAAGGGTAACAGGAAAAAAATCACCATGAAATTTATTGCGCAATTTCTCCTGAGTTTGTTGATATCTTGTATGTGGTGGAAATCAACTGTTTGGGCACACTACAGGGCTCAGAAGAGAAGGAGTGCAATTTGACTGCAAAATTGGCTGGAATCAATAGCGGACGCCATGTTGCATTAGGAGAACCCCTGAGGTGCCTAAGCAGTGGAGGTCCCCCACAAGTGACCCCATTCTGGAAATAAGACCCCTCAAGGCTTTAATCTAGGTGTATATTGAGCATTTTGAATCCACGAATACTTCACAGAATTTGATAAGCTTAGGTTGCCATATTGAAATTTTCATTTTTTTCACAAAAATGTTGATTTAGCGACACATTTTGCACTTTTTCAAGAGGCAACAACAAAACGTGTACCCCGCAGGTTGTTATCTAATTTCTTGTGAGCGCAGGGATACCACACATGTGGCCAAAAACCTTTGTTTGGATAAATGGGAGGGCTTGGAATGGAAGGAGCACCATTTGAATTTTGGAAAAGTTGAAGTAAATTGCGCGCACCATGTCACATTAGCAGGGCCCCTTGGGCACCTATACATCAGAAACCCCCCACAAGTGACCTCATTTTGGAAACTGGACCCCTCAAGGATTTTATTCAGGAGTATAGTAAACATTTTGAATCCACAGGTACTTCACAAAACTGTTGCTGTATCAAAAAATTTCTCACTGTTAAGGGGGCTTTACACGCTGCGACATCGCTAATGCGGAGTCGTTAGGGTCACGGAATTGGTGACGCACATCCGGCCGCATTAGCGATGTTGCTGCGTGTGACACCGATGAGCGATTTTGCATCGTTGCAAAAACGTGCAAAATCGCTCATCGGTGACATGGGGGTCCATTCTCGATTATCGTTACTGCAGTAGTAACGATGTAGTTCGTCGCTCCTGCGGCAGCACACATCGCTATGTGTGACGCCGCAGGAACGAGGAAGCTCCCCTTACCTGCCTTTCATGTGACACTAAAGGATGCCTAGCCTTGTATTTAGCCCAAAAAAAAAAAAAAAGAATTAAAATAAATGACGTGGGGTCCCCCCTATTTTTGATAGCCAGCTAGGGTAAAGCAGACAGCTGTAGCCTGCAAACCACAGCTGACAGCTTCATCTTGTCTGGTGATCAATTTGGAGGGCTCCCCAAGCTGTTTTTTTTTTTTTTAATTATTTATAAATAAATAATTAAAAAAAAAAAAACAAACGTGGGGTCCCCCCAAATTAGATCACCAGCCAAGGTGAAGCTGACAGCTGGGGTCTGGTATTCTCAGGATGGGAAGAGCCACGGTTATTGGACTCTTCCCAGCCTAAAAATAGCAGGCCGCAGCCGCCCCAGAAGTGGCGCATCCATTAGATGCGCCAATTCTGGCGCTTCGCCCCAGCTCATCCCGCGCCCTGGTGCGTTGGCTAACGGGGTAATGAATGGGGTTGATACCAGGTGTGTAATGTCACCTGGCATCAAGCCCAGCAATTAGTTATGTCACGGCGTCTATCAGATACCCGACATAACTAATTGACAGTAATAAAAAAAAAATTGACAACAAAAAAAAATTTATTTGAAAAAACACTCCCCCAAACATTCCCTGATTGACCAATTTATTGAAAAGAAAAAAAAAAAATCCACAATAATCCATTTGGATGTCCCACGTCGCCTCTGGACCTTCTAGAATATGGGGGACACGTTCAGGGAACGTATCCCCCATTTTCTAGGAGGGCAGACCCTCCATTTTAGGAGAGTGGGTGCAAAGAATCTGCACCCACCCTCCCTGGGTCACAGCTGCAGAGTGCGAGCAGCCAGCGTCCTGAACACAGGAAGCTGTCAGCCGCGCTCTGCACATGTGACCGGAGTCTGCAGAGAAGGAGCCGGAGGAGGGGGCCGCGGGGGATCAGGGCTCCGACAGGTATGTATGACACCGGGGGACACCGGGGGACACCAGGGGGGGGTAGGGGGGGACCCGGCGGGGCCTAGGGAGCAGGTTTCTGTCGTATGTGTTATGGCACATACGACAGAAACCATAGGAACAGTGGAAATGCGGCCGGCGCGCTGCTGTGATCGCCGGTGCGCGCGGCCATCTTGGATTTTCGGGAGGGGGTTGGGGGTCGGGGGGGGCACTTTGGGACACCGGGGGACCGGAGGGAACCGGGAAAAAGATTTATCTCCCATCTGGCATGTTTGATCATGCCAGATGGGAGATAAATCATTTTTTACCGGCGCGGTCATTTACTATAACTTGATGATCGGTATACGGTGTATACCGGTCATCAGGTGAGCGGGGACCGGAAAAACCGGCCCGAATCATGATCTCCAGGGTCTCAGCTACCCCCGGCAGCTGAGACCCCGGAAATTTTCTGACTCTGGGGGGCGCTAGACCCTTTTTTCCGACCGCCGTTAAAAAGCGGCGGATCGGAAAAAGTACCCTTATTTACCGCCGTTAAAAGGCGTATCGGCGGTCGTAAAGGGGTTAACATTAAAGTCTATGGGATACGGATCACTTAACTAGCCATCCAGTTTTCTTTCATTTAAAGGGAACTGGTCAGCAGTAGTGATGAGCCAGTATGCTTGTTACTACTCGGTACTCGCACGAGTATCAATGTACTCGGGCTACTCGGTGGGGACCGAGTAATCTCGCGATACTCGTGCTGTACTTGTGGTCTTCATGTTGGCGCTCTTTTTACAGCCATCCCTTATGCAGGGATTGGCTGGCAGACCACTGCAATGCCACAGCCCTGTTGTGGAATTGCAGTGATTGGCCAGCCCGCACAGCGTGACCGTGCCTTTAGCCCGACACTTCCCCGCTCGGCTACGGCCCCTCCCGCACTCCACTCCGCGTGTATATATATATGCACGCTTACACACACACGCACGTTTTTTTTTTTTATTTACAGTTTTCTGGTTTCTACATGCTGCCGGGGGTGATTTCACAAAAATACTCGGGTCTCCCATAGGATAACATTGGGCTCGGTGCTCGGGCCGAGTACACGAGTATCTTGGGATGCTCGGCCCGAGCCTCGAGCACCCGAGCTTTTTGGTACTCGCTCATCACTAGTCAGCAGGTTTTACCTATGTAAGCTAAAAACAGCATACTGCTAGGGTTAACACATAGAATTCAGGGATGCTTGTCTCAGCTGGTCTCAGCTGATGTTTATTTGCTATGTTTGTTTAAGCAGCAGGTTTTCTCATTGCTCGGACTACAATGTCATGCACACTTCTGTCTGGCACTGTCCCTCTGTTGATTGACACCTCACTGTCATGAATAATCTATTGAGAGCCTTATGTAGGTGGGGACAGCTCTCTCAGCTCTGCTACATGGCTAAATCTGAAACTTCTGATTTGTGTGAGAGCGGCTGCACACACTAATATTAAGTGATATATTGTTAGAATATCTTTGCGTACATTATCCTGCTTTCAGATGAGTTAGCAAAAAAACAAGAATCAGTTTTTCGCTTACTGGATCAGCTTCAAAGGCAAGAAAACACGTGGTTATTTAATTGATCTGTTTTAGGCCCCCTTCACACGTCCATGAAAATCACGCACATGTTTCACGGACGTGTCAAAGGTGCATTTTCCCCTCCGTGTGTCGTGTTTATGGCACTACGTGTGTTATCCGTGTGTTATCCGTGATAACACACGGAGAACGAGAACTTTCTGCTCACCTGTCCCTGGCGTCGCTGTCCGTGGTGCTGATCTTCGGTCTCCAGCCTTGCCGACTACCCACTGCTGCCGCTTCCGCCGCAGTGAAGTGAATATTAAATGAGCATAATGAGCGGCGGTCGGCAGCAAGTGACAGCAGCGGCAGAGACAGGAGGGCTGGAGAAGGTGAGTAAAGATTTGTTATTTTTTTCTCTGACACGTGTGTTTCTCCGACGCATGTCACACGGGACCGCATCCACACGACATACGTGTGGTACGTGTGCGGGCCGCGTGACACCCGTGCTGCCAGAGAAAAACGGAGATGCATCCGTGTGGAGCACACAGGTTCACGTCTGCTCCACACGGAGGCACGGGCCAATGGCTGCACACGTGCGTGCACATAATCCCATTAATTTTAATGGGTTTACGTGTGCCCGTGTCTCCAGTACATGCGGGCACGGACCTAACACGTACCGGAGACACATGCGTGTGAAGGGGGCCTTAGACAGATTTCAATGTTAAAAAAACGAATCCCATTTAATTCAGTTTTGTAATGCTGGACAAAAAGTTGTGTCTGCACAACTTTTTATGTCAACGGATTGCTGCTGGATCCATTCTATCAGATGATAACAGCCTTAAAGGGAACCAACCAGCAGGATTTTCATATATAAGAGAAAGCCAGTGCTATACTGGTACTAGGATGCTGAATGTAAGCATATCTTTTCTTCAGAGATTGGATGTTTTATTTCAGAAATATATGCAAGTAAAGTTCTGGCAATGCACTACTATTTGATTGACAGGTGCAACAGGGGCGGGAATATGTGGGTCAGGTCTTGCTATCTATTTCCACACCTGTCTGCCTGCAGTGGAATTAACGTCTAAGATGGCGGCAAGTGGAGTAAGGCCAGGCAGGCAGACGGGTGGGAATAGATAGAAAAACCCGTCCCACATATTCCCTTCCTTTTGCACCTGTCAATCAAATAGCAGTGTATTGCTGGAACTTTACTTGCACATATTTCTGAAATAAAACATCCAATCTCTGAATAAAAGCTATGCTTACATTCAGCATCCTAGCGCCAGTATAGCACTGGCTTTACTTTTACGAAAATCCTGGTTGGTTCCCTCTAATTCTGACACTATCCTAAATAAAAAAAAACGTATTTTGCACCATTACAGTAGGTCTTTTAGAAGTGAATATACCCTGATATGTAGTATAAAAAAAGACTATATCCCAATTAAAACTCCAGATTTATGTACTATGCTTTAAAAATAGTTGATAACCAGAAGACAAACGTCAAAAATAGTACTCCTAAAAGACCATGGTATTAACAGGGCACGGTGGAATACTGGAATAATTTTTGGATATATTTTTGTATATAGCTTTTTTATTTTTAGTTGGTATTATTTGTTAGTATAGTGACCCCCCCAATGGGTGTTTTAGGGATATTTAGGGTATCTATGGAGTTAGTATACGAGGAACGCGGGCGCCATTTTGCATATCCTTATGAGTTATAAACCTCCACTGGCAGGCAGGGAAGGAATTATGGACACACCAGGTTCTACTAGACCAGTGCGTCTGTTTTCTGGTTGCTTTGCTTTGTCCTATTCTTACCTTCCCTGAGTATGTTTATTACTATCACTACACCCCTTCCCTTGTAATATTACCTTTGCTAATACCATTTGTCTTTTGGGAGTACGATTTTTGTCATATTTTTCTTTTGGTTATTATAAACCATTCTTAAAGCATATCTAATAAATCTGGAGTTTTAATTGGGATATGGTCTTTTGTTATGCTACTTTCAGGATCCCTGTTTTATCATAGCGAGTTAACCCTGACATGTAACTCAATTTTCATTCCCGATTATCATGGTATTGTTTATTATTATATGTTACTATTTGTCTTTGTGTAATACTGAAATGATATATAGCATACTAGAACACTCTACGAGTCTCTCTAGTTTACAGTCACATATAACATACTTAAAGGCGACCAGTCACCAGGTCAAAAGTGACCAGTTTTACTTTTATTTTTTCCCACTGCTCCCCTGAGAACTCAACTTTTTAAAATTCCACCATAAGGTTCCAGGGATATGAGTGTTTACATTTAGTGCTGATGTGTGTAGTCTTTTCCAAGGGTTGTGCTCACTGAGTAATTGTGTAGAGCAGACTGAGGATACGCCCCTAGGGAGTCCTGTGAGCCACAACCCCTAGGTAGTGACCATAAAAATTAGCACTGAATAAAAAGGCCTATATCTCTAGAACCGTACAGCTGAATTGAAAAAAAAGAGTATTCGGAGGTGCAGCGAGGAATAAAATAACAGCACAAATTGTCCACTTTTGACAACAGCTCCTCCTTGAATGCTATGTACTGTTTCATCGTAAGAAAAAAACTATACTTACCAATTCTCTCTAAATGCCTGGTATGTTTCTGGAGAAAGTAGAGACCTTTTAGATACCACAGTCCCCACCCTGGATATGCCCCATCATAAGCCATGGACTTCCATAGCCCCCCATCCCAGATATGGCCCCCCAGACCCCACCATGGATATGCCCCAACCACCGTTACTACAGTCCCCACCCTGGATATGCCCCATCATAAGCCATGGACTTCCATAGCCCCCATCCTAGAAGTGCCCCCACAGTCCCCACCTTGGATGTGCCCCATCCATCCTTCCTACAGTCCCCACCCACCATCCCCACAGCCCCAGTCCCTAATGTACACTTGCTTTGGCAAAACTAATTTGTATTTGGTCCTGCCAATAAAGCTTATTTGATTTGATTTGATTTGATTTGATATCGGAAAACTTGGCAAATATTATGGACACATGATGAAGCCTACCAAAACCCTGAGAAAAGCAGCTCTATCATCAGACAGAACCCCAAAAGTACATCTAGTGTGCAGTAGTGGTGAGCGAATTGTTCAGTGCTCGGTTGGTCGGTACTTGTAACGATCATTTTGATACTCGGGTGCTCGGTACTCGTTTATTCAATAGGGATCTCAAGAATTTTTACTGAAGATCATTTTGATGCTGGGGTGCCTGGTACTCGTTTACAAAGAATAATGGAAGTGAATAGGGAACTCAAGAATTTTTACTGAAGATCATTTTGATGCTCGGGTGCTCAGTACTCATTCACTGAGTATAATGGAAGTCAATAGGGAACTCGAGCATTTTTCTGGACGTTTTTCATGAAAAATGCTTGAGTTCCCCATTGACTTCCATTATACTCAGTTAACCAGTACTAGTACCCAAGCATCAAAATGCTAGTTGCGAGTACCAAGCACATGAGCATCGAACAGTTCGCCCATCACTAGTGTGCAGGAATCGAGTCATTGTGCAATTACTGGAACACATTTAGTGCACTGAACCCAAACACATCCCGTACAAGTATCACCATACTTAGCAAATGTATCAAAAATGGTTGCACTTTTTGTACCAAGTTATATGAAGGGACCACTGTAAAGGCATGTCAAAAGGAATCGTCTTCACGAGAAAAGCCTTCCTATGGTTTGTTTTTACTGTCAGTGGCTTGATTTGGTTCTGTCTCCACTTTGGCATTAGGACTCACCTGCACATTGGGTCACTACAGCATTAGACTATTGGTATATTATGGAGCCATTCTTCCTTGGGTTCAGCATGCAACAAATTTTATAAGTCATATTAGTCTACTATTTTTATATATGCAGACAAGGTCTCAGACTGAAACAGTAAATCCAGAAATTGCTTTCTATTTTCTGTGACTAATCTCATATTTAAAAAAAAAAAAATCTGAATGTTTTATAAAGAAAGCTATTTAGCCATGAAAAAAGTCACTTTCTACATGAAATCTCATTTCCCTTTGTATGTTGTTTTCCAATTCTCCTAGAATCAGGCAGCATTGAGAACACTACATCCAGGGACATGTACATACCGTATCTCCGGTGGAATTGTATTAATTGTTTTCATTGTTTCAGTAGTCGCTACAATGTGTGCAGCAGAGTACAATGTACTAAAAAGAATAAAAAAAATTGTTTAAAAGAACTGAGAGTCCTCAGTGGTTGATACCTTTTAATGGCTAACTGAAAAGATGGTAATAATTGCAAGCTTTCGAGACTACTCAGGTCTCTTCATCAGGCATGGTATAACACAAAATCTGAAGAGTCACATATTTATACACAACAGGACATAAAAAGAATAGGTTGATATTTTTTACTAGTTTTCAATATCAAATGAAAAGTCCACTATATACTCCATTTCTTGATATGTAAATGTACATTTTATAAAAAAATAATTCAGAGAGAATCTGCAGTGCACTAAATGCTATTGTCAATAGCTTTTCGCAGTCTATTGCACAGCCGTGGCCAACAGTTTTGAGAATGACACAAAGTTTGGTTTTCACAACATTTGCTGCTCCAGTTAATTGCTTTATCTTTAGGTTGTTATGAAGAATAATTAGTTGTATTGCTAAAAAATTGAGTCATTCCTTGCTTTGAAAAGTAACTTAATCACAAAACCCCCATTTCCACAGAATTTGAGCCCTGACATGAAGTAACATCCAATCATTTCAGTGATCTTCTTGATAGCTCTGGAGAAAGTGTTAATGAGGACAAGGCAGGTGCTTATTTATAAGAGCAGACTGGTTGCATTAAAGGGGAGCTGGGACTTTAAATCATTGGTACTTCCAAGAAAACACATGAAGTCATCTTGCTTTTCATCAAACAGGGTTTATAGGCAACTACATTGCTGCTTGTAAGATTGCCCCCAATTCCACCATTTATCAGATCATCAATAATTTAAAAGAGAGAGGTTTAGTTGCTAAAAAGAAGGCTTCAAGGTTACCAAGAAGGCCCAGCAAGTGCCAGTACCATATCATAAAGAGGATCACCTATGGATTTGGCTCAACACCAATGCAAAGCTTGCTCAGGAATGGCAGCAGGCAGGTGTAAGTGCATCAACACAAACAGTGAGTTAAGGTCTTTTTCAATGCCAGCCAGGTGTAAACAAGGGCAACAAAGAAGCAACTTCTGTCCAAGAAAAACATCAAGGACAGACTGACATTCTGCAGGAAGCACAATGATTGGATTCCAGAGGACAAGGGTAAAGTTATTTTTACCTCTAAAGACTCCTTCAGACTGCTTGGGAATTGTGGAAAAGTGATTGTCTGGAGAAGAAAAGGTGAATGCTACCATGAGTTCTGTGGCATGTCAACAGTAAAGCATCTTGAGACCATTCATGTGTGGGATTGCTTTGCATTCAATGGAGTGGGCCCTCTCATAATTTTGCCTAATAAACCTGCCATGAATAAAGAATGGTATCTAAACATCCTCTAAGAGCAACTTCTCCCAACAATTCAGAAGCAAATTGGTGATGATCAATGCTTTTATCCAGCATGATGGAGACGATGTCACAAGGCAGAAGTGACAAAACAGACACACAAAAATTGTGATAAACTCCAAGTACTGATTAGGAAAGAATAGGTTGACATCAGTCAGGATTTGGCCCAAAAGCTGATATCCAGATGCCAGAGTGCATTGCAGAAGTCTTTCAAAATAAGGGTGAACACTGTAATTATTGAGTCTTTACAAAAACTTGATGGATTTGTTAATTAAAGTTTAAAACTTTGAAATTATTAATTATACATCAATAATCATAGAAACACCTGACTAAAAGATCAAAAAATATTGAAGCAGCAAAATTTGTGTCAATCTCAAAACCTTTGGCCACGACTGTACATAGCTAACGTACATGAGATCCAACATCAGAGTTAATGTAGATTCCACAGAATGAGTTTTTATGGTTGGAACCAATTGCATTTTACAGTAAGTGGTGCTTGAGGTGTCAAATTGCCGTTAAAGGAATTGTCTGACATAAACTCAAAAAATTTTGTTCCTCTTGAATTATTTCTTTATTCTCTGCAGCTCTTTGTTTACATTCAGCTCCAGCAAACTAACCTCTTCCTGTGCTAAACCTCCCAGTCACAGCTGGCACCGCCCGGCTTCAGTGTCCAGCCTCGCCCCCTGCCCGCCCTCTGCACACTCATTCCCTCTCAGTATTCTGCCAGAACCTGACCTCTCATCACTATAGCATTGGAAATAACAGCCCCACACACACATCGGGCTCTGCACCCCCACACACGCATCAGGCTCTGCACCCCCACACACACATCAGGCTCTGCAACCCTCCCCCCACATACACACACAGCGCTTTGTACCGACCCCCCCCACCATCGTTCTGTACCGACCCCTACCCTCATAGGGAACACATGTAGGCTGCATTCACATGACCGTTCCATTTTTGCAGTCCGCAAAAAACAGTCCGTTTTTTTCACAGATGCATCCGTGTGGCATCAGTGTGACATCTGTTCCGTATACGGTCCGTGTGTCATCCGTGTGCCTTCCGTTTTTGTTTTTTGCGGACCACAAAAAACGGAAGCAGCAAGAAAGATAAATAGATGAGTAGATATAGAGATGGATAGATAGATATAGACAGAGAGATAGAGGGATGAATGAATGAATGAATGAATGAACAGAGAAATAGATAGATAGATAATGGATAGATAGATAGATAATGGCTAGATAGATAGAAATATGAATAGATAGATAGATTTTATATATATATATATATATATATATATATATATATATATATATATATATATATATATATAAAAAATGTCCCACCTCCCTGCATACTCTAAAGGGTGCTTAGCCTTGTATTTAGCCAAAAATAAATAAATAAATAATTAAAAAAAAAAACGACATGGGCCCCCCCCCCCCGATCTTTTGTGGCCAGCTAGGGTAAAGCAGACGGCTTCAGCCTGCAGACCACAGCTGGCAGCTTCACCTTGGCTGGTAATCCAAAACAGTGGGCACCCCATACTTTTATTTTAAATTAAATAAATAATTTAAAACAAAAAACACGGGGTCCCCCCCAAATTGGATCACCAGCCAAGGTAAAGCAGACAGCTGTGGTCTGGTATTCTCAGACTAGGGAGGTCCACTGTTATTGGACACTCCCCAGCCTAAAAATAGCAGGCTACAGCCGCCCCAGAAGTGGCGCATCCATTAGACGTGCCAATCCTGGCGCTTCGCCCAACTCATCCCATTGCCCTGATGCGGTGGCAAACGAAGTAATATATGGGGTTGATGCCAGATGTGTAATGTCATCTGGCATCAGGCCCTGGGGTTAGTGATGTCAAGCGTCTATCAGATACCCAAAATAACTAACCCAGTCAGTAATAAAAAAAAATAATTTGAAAACAAATAACGTTTTATTTGAAAAAACACTCCCCACTCTTTCACCAATTTATTGAAAAGAACATTCAAATCCGGGTCTGGCGTAATCCAATAAGGGGGTCCCACGACCATCCATATCATAGTCAATGTCCCAGTCAATGAAGGAACAGAATGTTCCTCATTGGCTGTTAGAGTAGTGCAGTGATCTGAGCTTACATCAATAGGTCAGCCCAGGTCACTGCAGGGGATGAGGACCGCTGCTGTTAGGAGGTTAGCTGAGATCATTACCTGCTGTGACGATCTCCTGCTCTCCTGACATCAGCGCTGTCACTGACTTCTATGCCCGCCGCGTTCACAGCGAAGAATTGCGGGATCCCGTGATGTCACCGCTAGTGACAGTCTCGGGCCGCCCGCGAGACGTCACGTGAAAACGCGGCGGGCATAGAAGGCAGTGACAGCGCTGACGTCAGCAGTGCAGGAGTTCGTCACAGCAGGTAATGATCTCATCTAACCTCTTGACAGCAGTGCTCGTCATCCCCGCGGCTGCCCGCACTGCAGTGTGAGAAGCTGCTGACACTGCAGTGCTGTGTGGAAGCTGCCGATACTGCAGTTCGGGCAGCCGCGGGGCTGGCAGGGAGCGGGACACAGACTGCACAGGCAGTGATGAGAAGCAGCGCTGCGCTCCCTCTCATCAGTGCTTTCAAATGTATCGGCATCTGTGATCTGTGATGCCGATACATTTGAATGTGCGATCCTGAGCAGAGGCCCGATGCTGGCGGTGACACCGTGGGCAGCCGCCGCCAGGCCCCTCCCCTCAGCTAACGGGTCCCACAGCAGTGCTGGGGGAGGTTGCGGGGAGAGTATGGGTGTGGGGGAATGTGTGGGAGGGTGCAGGGAAGGGGGGCGGAGACTCATGCACTGTACCCGCCCAGCAGGGCAACAACATGCTGTTCCGAGATTTGCATGTCAACATGGTCCTGCCCATGTTGACATGAAATGACCGAAAGCAGCAAAATTGCGGCAGGAGTGGTCACATGACTGCTCTGAGCCTGGGGAGAGGGGCTGACAGCAGGGCAGGTAAGTAGTCACTATCTACTTACCTGCCCCAATGTAGCCCAACAGTGAAATAATACTAATAAAAAAAAATAAGCCGGATGACCCCTTTAACCTTAGTTCAACAACAATAAAATGCACGTTTGATGAAGCAATCATTTAAGCTGATGTTATTGTATGCAATAAAATCAGAAAATAGTAAAGCGTCACATCACTTTATGAGCCTTCTGTATATGCAATAAATATCAGCAGCATCCAGTGGCATAACTAGAGTTTGATGGGTCCCGATGCAAAGTTTAGAACTGCCCCCCCCAATGACACTCGGGGTACGGGATAATGATGCTAACACTTGGGGTACGGGATAATGATGCTGACACATCTCTTTCCCTCAGCACCCAGGTTTTCCATGATCTAAAATCCATCTTTCTATCAGCATCCAGTTTTCTATGTTCTGATATGCATCTTGTCCTCAGCACCCAGCTTCCCCATGCCCTGCTATACATCTTTTCCTCAGCACCCAACTTTCTCATTGTAGAGCATGGGAAAGCTGGGTGCTGAGGGAAAGATCCTTTCCCTCAGCACAAAACTTTCCTATCCCATGCTTGTATCTTTGTTCCCCCTTGTATATAGTTTTCCAAATACAATAATGGCCCTCACATAGCCTCCCATATAGTATAAAGAGTCGCACATAACCATTCATGTATTAGAATGCACCCCCATAGTCCTCCATGTATTATAATGTCTTTCCCATAGTCCTCCATGTATAAAGTAGCCCTCATAGCCCCCAATTTTTATAATGCAACTCCTATAGTCCTCCATGTATTATAACTCACCCCAAAGTTCTCCATATATTATAATGCACCCCATAGTCCTCCATATATTATACTGCACCAAATAGTCCTCCATATATTACAATGCAGCCCCCATAGTCCTGCATGTATTATAATGCACCTCCATAGACCATGTACAGTGGGGAAAAAAGTATTTAGTCAGCCACCAATTGTGCAAGTTCTCCCACTTAAAAAGATGAGAGAGGCCTGTAATTGGCATCATAGGTAGACCACAACTATGAGAGACAAAATGAGAAAACAAATCCAGAAAATTACATTGTCTGATTTGGCAAAATTACTTTTGCAGATTATGGTGGAAAATAAGTATTTAGTCACATAAAAACATGCAAATTTGCTCATCCTCACAGAACTGTAACTTCTTCTTTAAGAGGCTCCTCTGTCCTCCACTCATTACCTGTAGTAATGGCACCTGTTTGAACTTGTTATCAGTATAAAAGACACCTGTCCACAACAAAAAACAGTCACACTCCAAACTCCACTATGGTGAAGACCAAGGAGGTGTCGAAGGACACCAGAAACAAAATTGTAGCCCTGCACAGGCTGGAAAGACTGAATCTGCAATAGGCAAGCTGCTTGGTGTGATGAAATCAACTGTGGGAGCAATAATAAGACAGTTGAAGACATACAAGACCACTGATAATCTCCCTCGATCTGGGGCACCACGCAAGATCTCACCATGTGGGGTCAAAATGATTACAAGAACTGTGAACAAAAATCCCAGAACCACATGGGGTTACCTAGTGAATGACCTGCGTAGAGCTGGGACCACCATAACAAAGGCTACCATCAGTAACACACTACACCGCCAGGAACTCAGATCCTGTAGTGCCAGACATGTTTCCCTGCTTAAGCCAGTACATGTCCGAGTCCATCTGAAGTTTTCTAGAGAGCATTTAGATTATCCAGAAGAGTACTGAGAGAATGCCATATGGTCTGATGACACCAAAGTAGAACTGTTTGGTAGAAACACAACTCGTCGTGTTTGGAGGAGACAGAATGCTGTGTTGTATCCAAAGAACTTCAGACCTATTGTAAAGCATGGGGGTGGCAACATCATGCTTTGGGGCTGTTTCTCTGCAAAGGGACCAGGACGACTGATCCGTGTACATGAAAGAATGAATAGGGCCATGTATCATGAGATTATGAGTGCAAACCTCCTTCCATTAACAAAGGCATTATAGATGAAACATGGATGGGTATTTCAGCATGATAATGATCCTAAGCACACCACAAGGGCAATGAAGGAGTGGCTTCGTAAAAAGCATATGAAGGTCCTGGAGTGGCCTAGCCTGTCTCCAGATCTCAGCCCCATAGAAAACCTATGGAGGGAGTTGAAAGTCCGTGTTGCTCAGCGACAGGCCAAAAACATCACTGCTCTAGAGGAGCATTTGGATGTAAAGTTTCTTTGCTCAATAAAGCTTCATGCACATATTAAGCAGATGGTTTTTTGTTTACCTCAGTATTAGAAGCCATAACAAGGAGTCGGTAATAAGTACACAAGTGATAACCATGTTTCTATTATACTTTTCCTCTGATTGTTTCACTCCTGGTTTTGGCTTACGAATACTGACGTAAAAAACTCACCAAATACTTAACGTGAACGTGGCCTTACAAATACTGAGGTAAAAAACTCACTGAACACTCAATACACCATGTTCCAAATTATTATGCAAATTATATTTTTCTCTGATTTTCCTAAATGGTCGGTGCAAATGAAGTCAGTCTAATAAAAGTCATCAAAGTCATGAGAGTATGCATTGAATTTTATTAAAGAAATCTCCCAATGATAACAGTATAATCTTCAAAAAAAAAACCCTCAAAATGCACTGTTCCAAATTATTAGGCACTGTAGAGTTTCTAAACATTTTAAATATTTTAAAGAAATGAAAAAGCTCATTGGTGGAATTTGCAGCATTAGGAGATCATATTCACTGAAATAAAAAGCTATTTAAATCCAAAACATCCTAACAGGCCAAGTTAAATGTTAACATAGGAACCCTTCTTTGATGTCTCCTTCACAATTCTTGCATCCATTGAACTTGTGAGTTTTTGGAAAGTTTCTGCTTGAATTTCTTTGCATGATGTCAGAATACCCTCCCAGAGCTTCTGTTTTAATGTGAACTGCCTCCCACACTCATAGATCTTTTGCTTCATGATGCTCCAAATGTTCTCTATAGGGTTGAGGTCAGGGGAAGATGGTGGCCACACCATGAGCTTATCTCCTTTTATGCCCGTAACAGCCAATGACACAGAGGTATTCTTTGTAGCATGAGATGGTGCATTGTCATGCATGAAGATGACTTTGCTTCTGAAGGCACGTTTCTGCTTTTTGTACCATGGAAGAAAGTTGTCAGTCAGAAACTCTATATACTTAACAGAGGCCATTTTCACACCTTCAGGAAACCTAAAGGGGCCTACCAGATGTCTCCCCATGATTCTGGCCCAAAACATGACTCATCTACCTCCTTGTTGATGTTGCAGTCTTGTTGGGACATGGTGGCCATCCACCAACAATCCACTACTCCATCCTTCTGGACCATCCAGGGTTGCTCGACACTTGTCAGTAAACAAGACTGTTTGAAAATTAGTCTTCATGTATGTCTGGGCCCACTGCAACCATTTCTGCTTGTGAGCACTGGTTAGGGGTGGCCGAATAGTAAGTTTATGCACCACAGCAAGCCTTTGATGAATCCCACACCTTGAGGTTCGAGGGATTCCAGATGCACCAGCATCTTCAAATATGTGTTTGCTGGTTTGTAATGGCTTTTTAGCAGTTGCTCTCTTAGGCCCCTTTCACACGTCAGTGATTCTGGTACGTTTGTGCTTTTTTTTAAACGTACCAGAATCACTGACATACGCAGACCCATTAAAATGAATGGGTCTGCTCACACATCAGTGATTTTTCACTGCACGTGTCTCCATGCGGCGTACCCGTGTGTCCGTGATTGCCGCACGGAGACATGTCCATTTTTTTCTGGCATCACTGATGTCCCACGGACCACCCAGTGGTGTGGTCCGTGAAACACGTGCCAGAAAAAAACGTGCTTCTAAAATAAAAAGCATTTTTACTCACCCGGCTCCAGCGACGCTCTGTGCAGCCTGTTCTGCCTGCTGCTTCTGAGCCGGGCCATTACTGTCGCGCATATTCATGATGCACGACACAGCCGACCCGGAAGCAGCTGCTGCGGGGGTTAGCGCCGGCCGGATGCTGCACCGCGGGAGCGATCAGCACCATGGAGAGCTGGAGCGCGCACAGGTGAGTTGATTTCTAAAGGCAATCACGGGCCACGGAGAACGGAGCCCGAATTGCACTTAGACAACCCAAGTGTGCCGTGATTCACGGCACACGGAGGGACATGGGCATGTTTTACACGTCAGTGAAGAACGTCAGTGTTTTTCACTGACGTGTGAAACGGGCCTAAATCCGATGAACTTGCCTGGCAGAAACCTTCCTCATTCTCCCTTTATTAGCATGAACACATATGTGCTCTGAATTGGCCACAAATCTTCACAGTACAATGATCACGCTTAAGTTTTCGTGAAATATCTAATGTTTTCATCCCTTGTCCAAGGCATTGCACTATTTGATTCTTTTCGGAAGCAGAGAGATCCTTTTTCTTTCCCATGTTACTTGAAAACTGTGGCCTGCTTAATATTGTGGAACATCCAATTTTCCTTTTATTGGGCTCACCTGGCAAACTAATTATCTCAGGTATCTGAGAATGATTTCAGTGATCCAAAGAACCCTGAGACACAATACTATCAATGAGTTTCATTGAAAAAAAAAAAATTAATCGCTATGATACTTAAATCCAATTTGCATAATAATTTGGAACATGGTGTATGTGCACATGGCCTTACAAATACTGAGGTGAAAAAACTCACCAAATACTCAACATATGTACGTGGCTTGCAAATACTGAGGTAAAAACTCAACAAATACTCAGTGTGTGCACGTGGCCTTGCAAATACTGAGGTAAAGAACTCACCGAATACTCAATGTGTACACATGGTCTAAGAGTAAAATTTACAAGTAATATAAACGCTGTAGTAGTTTCACTCTCGTCAGTCAGTTAGTGCCATGATACTTCAAGGAAGTCTCTCATATTCACTAAATAATCCTGAAGTTAATTTTATTAATTTCTTAAAATACTTTGTGCTGCTGTGAATATCGCTCCGCTTGTTGTCAAAGGTTATTGTAGCTCTACACAGTTTAAACCTTAGAACATTGTTAAATATTAATAAATAGATCCTAAAAAGTGGTCCTGCCACGAATTAGATCCCGTTTGATTGACATCTAAGGATTATTTTTGTTTGTTTGCTTGTTTATCCCACGCAAGGAGAATATGATGCTAATAAAAAGACACGTCAGTGTCCTTCTTTGAGGGTGATCTAGCCTGCGCCTGTGCTGATATACCGAACCACGAGGGTGTGACTTATTCTGGGATGTGCGTCTGTCAGGCCTCATGTAAACACAGGCTCCTGAGAGATTTCAGACTCATTGTCTGCAGACTCTGCTCTCACCCCGCTAGAAACTCTGCGTTTAAGCTTATCCATGGTCCAGACTAGGATGAGTAAAGGTTATGTCGGCAGTACATGAAGCTTAAGTGACTGAAGAATGATTAACTTCCCACTGCAGAACATGGAAGGTAAAATTACAGTCAACTTTTCGGTCAATTTCTCCTCAGACTTAATATAGAAGGTGCATGACCCGTCTGCTGAGCTCAGTACACTTGAAATACAGCTTCCCATAAGAACATGTAGTGTATTATAGGCACGGTCTTAACACTTTCTTTGGCTGAGCCTTAAATTAACTGCTTCAAGGTCAATAAATGACGTACCTTCTACATTGTACTTTTTCTGCTTTGTGTGCTTGCAATGATATTCCTCCAGTATTGCTGTTTCTACTTGTATAGCACATTCATTTTTGCATTTACGGAATGCTTTATTTTTGTTGAGTCTTTGGTCTTTTTCGCCTGTTTTTCATTTGCGCCTCATTCTTCCTTTTTAAAAGTCTATTATGTGTGTGTTTGCCTGTCTTTTTTATGTTTGCCATTGTTTTCATATGGTTCTTCAATTGCGTTTTTTTCTTGTTTGTTTGTTTTTTTTATAAATGTCCACTTTTTGCGCAAATGTACCATGGCCCTTCCCTGGAGTGATTTTATGTGCATTTGTATTTTTTACCCAGAATTAATTTTATTTTAGCTCAATATGGGCTAAAAAAAATCCCCAAAATGGTTTGTAAAAAATAAAGAACATTTTTAATTTTACACCAAATTCATGAACCACGTGCGCCATTTTGATGAGTTTAGCACAAAAAAAGTCAAGTATTACCACAAGATAAATGAAGAAAAGTGAAGTAGAAATGCAAATGATGAATTGGGGCTCATAATGTTTAATTTGTGGCCATCACATTTAATCTTCTCACACTTGGCAATTGCTATGACTTGAGCTCCAAAATCACTCCCTCTTTTTACAGGTCACACTGTCCTATGCTCTTTTACAAACCAGAATTTCAGCGTTTTTATTTTGCACTGTTAAACCGTGGAAGATATGTTAAGTAGTGATGTGTGGACTCTCAGATAACCGGGACAGGCGGGTCTAACCGGCTTTAAAAAGAATCCAGCTGCGGCCCGAGATTTGTCTCAGATATCTGGCCAGACACCAGTCCCCATATAAGTCTATGGGGACTAGAATTCGGCAATTAAAAATGGAGGTAAAAGGGATAGGGGATAGGCGCAAGCACACTATACTTACTGAGATTCCGGCACAGCTGTAATTGCTTCCAGGCTGCTCATTCACTTCCGGGGCCGCTCATTACCTTCATTGCATATGCACTGCTTTCCCCGCCCACCTGCGTTTGTGCTTAATTTGAGTCAGACAGCGCCCCCGGCCTGTATGACACCATGTATGATGCTTCCAATCACAGATGCTGTGTGCGTCTATCATGCTATAAAATAAATAATTTGGGTATGGTCCCCAAATATTATGATACCCAGCACAGATAAAGCATACGGCTACAGGCTGCAGTCCCTAGCCATGCGCTTATCTTGGTTGTGTATCAAAATAAGATAAACCGTATGTGGCTTTTTATTATTATTATTATTATTATTATTATTATTATTATTATTTAAATAAATCATTAAAAAAACATTGTGTGCAGTCCTCCTCAGATTTTATATCATTAGCCATGATAACGCCCGACAGCTGGGGGCCTCAATGAACTCAGTAACCCCCACCTCAGGTGAAGTCACTGAGTTTTATGAAGTTGCCTAAGGTCAAGTTACCTGCAGTCACAGGTGGAGGGCCGTGGGAACCTCCAGCTGTGCCCGCAACTTACCTGAGTGACAACACTGCTGAGTGCTGCTCAGTCTTTTGTTTCAAATAAAGATTTTTTTTTGTGTTTATGTTTATTTACTTTCATTAGTAATGAGTGGTCTCATATAAC